>NC_091357.1:21730278-21772778 GCF_038502225.1 Cherax quadricarinatus
CACCTCTGCAAAAACAGTGATAATGTGTGAGTGAGGTGAAAGTGTTGAATGATGAAAGTATTTTCTTTTTGGGTCACCCTGCCTCCGTGGGAGACAGCCGACTTGTTGAAAAAAAAAATGTATATAGTATTTGTATGATTGTTGATAGTGTGTAATTTTATAGCATTCAGGTGTGCCTATTGCTTTTACTGGAATCCTGCGCGAAAGCAACGTCCCTCTGCTCCACGCCTGGAAAATCTTGCCCCTCTGCGGCCTCCGTCACTACCTATTAATGAGGACCAAGAGGATGATGATGAGCAGGAGTCCTCATCAAGTGAAGAGGAGGATGAGGATGAGGAGGTAGAGGATGAGGAGGGAGGTGTGGAGGATGAAGGTAGGTCGTTTGATGTGTTGCAACAAAATTGCTGTGGTATATTAAGTGATAATTGAACTAGGGCTTACTGCTAGGAGGGACTGTAGCATTAGACATGCATTGTTGAAGATCTGGGTATGGCAAAAGTTACTGGAATATAGCAAGGGATGACTAAAAGAGGAAAATACAGAAGCTCTTGACTTATGATGTTCCACTTTTGACATTGGCACCTTGGAATCAGCAGGAGTACTTACTGCTGCAGAGGACACAGCAGTGGAAACTGGTGCTGCAGCTGTTAAGCACACATTGCTACAGCACACAGTTCACTTGCCCTTTCACTTTTACTGTTGAACAATCTTTGAATAGCACTTTAAACTGGTTTATACTGACATAGATGAGAAAGACTGACCAGAAACAATTTGTGTATGGATAATGTTGCAGTTTTATAACTGTAGTGTAAGCATGCCTCTGGCTAGACAGTGATGGAGTGAATGAAAGTTTTTCTTTTTTGACCCACTCTGCCTTGGTAGGAAACGGCCAGTGTTAAAATAAAAAAAAATAATCCAAAGAGTATATTTTAAAACTTAAGTCTTATGGTTGGTTTTTCAATTTAAATCTTGTACAACTTCAAAAGGAAATAACAAAAAAAGGCACAACACCGTGACTGGAACGATACACAAATAACCCGCACATAGAAGAGAGGAGCTTACGACGACGTTTCGGTCCGACTTGGACCATTTACAAAGTCACACTGACTTTGTAAATGGTCCAAGACGGACCGAAACGTCATCGTAAGCTCCTCTCTTCTATGTGCGGGTTATTTGTGTAGTGTTCAAAAGGAAATGGACACCTTGCCAGACAAAGTACAACTGAATTTTGGATATTTTTCTTGGTTGCTTAATGTTGTAATCCATATGTATTTTCTATAAAAGTTTAATATTTGTAAGTGAAGATGAACAGTATTGAATGTAAAATATTGAAAATCTTCTTTGTAATTATTTTAATGAAACTAGAGAGGGGAAGGAGGGAATTTCAACTTATAACATGGGTGTCTATAGATAAACAAGTTTAGAATTGAACAATTGACTAAAGATTTTCAGGAATGTTGAGTAGGGGACCTACTGTATGTGGTAAAAAAAATCAATAAAGCAAATCTCGGTAGACAAATAGAAAGCAACCATTGTCTGATATGGCATCAAATTGTTGAGAATCAGTTTAATTTGTTATGATGAGAGAAGCAGCAGTGTCATAGCAGTCAGCTTGGTCAGGTCATCACAGATATTGGGGTAGTCCTGACGTTCTTGAGCACACTGACCTGTACGAAATTGGTGTGTGAAATCACATAGTTGAAGTGATCATAGTGACAAGGGCTAGTACTGTCGACTGTATAATTTGTGAGGGTTAAGTGCCTAGAGGTTCCATCAGTATAAATTTCATAAATAATATAAATTGTCTGCACAAGTCTTTTAAAGATTTAGGCTCCTGTAGTGTTTCAAAGGCTTTATATTTATAGTTCTAATTGTATTTTAAAAAAATCATAAGAATGTTATGAAAGAAAATGCACCTAGGTGCGGAAATCTAACGAGTGCATTTTCAATGAAATTCTATGGTAAATTTTCAATGTAGGAGTCTTGCCAAGCCAAAACAAATGATCATAAAACGTTCACATTTCATGATTGAATTGTACCAAATAAATGTGAATGCACACATGTACCAAGCAGATATGCATTTGATAAAGCTAGTGTGTGTTAATGCAGCTTGTTTCAGAGGTTACAGAAATCTAGTCTCCATTCCTACTTGACCGGTGCTATATCACCTTACTGTGGTGGCAGCAACCCCTTCCCCATGCTGGGCCATCTTTGTGGTTATGAGGAATGTGTACTTATGTTTTTTTTTTTTTTTTTTCTCAACAAGTCGGCCGTCTCCCACCGAGGCAGGGTGACCCTAAAAAGAAAGAAAATCCCCAAAAAGAAAATACTTTCATCATCATTCAACACTTTCACCACACTCGCACATTATCACTGTTTTTGCAGAGGTGCTCAGAATACAACAGTTTAGAAGCATACACATATAAAGATACACAACATATCCCTCCAAATGTCTTAATGGAAATTAGGGACATCTTAGTTACTGCATTTTATACATTCAAGTAAGGCAGTGCTCTGTTTACAGAATCTGGAAGCAGCAGCTCTGCTGAGGATGATGATGATGAGGAAGGTGTGGTTTCATCTGAAGTTTCCAGCACTAAGGCTACGTCCAGCCAGGAAGGTGGGTTGTACCGTGAAGGCAATTCATAGTTCAGTTAGACATACTAGTTTAACTTCACATGACTTAGTGGGTTATGTTACAGCTCAGCAAGGAAGACAGGTATAACTCTTGGAACCCTTTAATCACAAAGAGACAGGTTTATCTTCACTAAACCTTGATGGGTTGCATCATTAGCATAGTCTTGCTCTTTTGGGAATTTAGGCAATACTACTGGCATAAATTAAGAATTATGTACTGCACTAAAACTAATGTGGGTATAGTTAAGTTTGATAAATACTACATGCAGGCATCATTGCTCAAACTTGGTAGCATCATTAGCTGCTTATTGTTTATAGCATTTCTTGTTAATTGTCCACTCCTTTTTATTTTTTATATTCCTAATGAGCTACAGAAGAATTAGCACAGTTGATACTTCATTGGTTTATAAAGGAAAATGGTAGGCTAGTTTAAAATGCTCGTAGCTAGGGAGAAGCATGCCTCAGTAGTTGCTACATATTGCTGTAAGTGGTGTAGCACTGAATGTCATTAATTGAATTGTGCAGTAAAGGGTTTAACCCTTAAACGTCCAAACGTAGATCTGTTTGATTTTACATTGTTTATGTAAAAAAAAAAAAGTAATCTACGTTTGGAGCGCTACACGTGCAAACGTAGATCTACGTTCGGACAGTTTAAGGGTTAAAGTAAAGAATGCTGGAAAAGTGGACTTAAAGCTGTTAGAATTCTGTCTGGAATAGTCAGTGGAAGAATGTTGATTGTATGCAAGTGGGATGTGTAATACACTACAACACATGGCAAATGTTCAAGGTTTTCTTAATTGAAACAGCTTGTGCAAACTATAACTTTCTCCTTTTACACAACAGCTCACCCTCTATACTCACTTTGCATCACTGGATAACCCATACAGGTTTAGCATTATTTCTCTGTGAATATAACAATAAGCAATTCCTTTGTTTTGCAGTTAGCAGAAATGAATAAAAGTTGAAATATTCATACGTGGTAATAGATAAGTTGGTTGGCTAGTTATAAATAATTATAGAATATCTTAACATATTTGGTAGTCTTTAGGAAGTTAGAACAAGTGATGGCTATAGTCTTCAGGAAGGTTATGAAATATGTTAACAGTAATGTGTGTGTGTGTGTGTGTGTGTGTGTGTGTGTGTAAATAATTTTGTGTTCACCTTGTTTAAGTAAAGTGAGGACCTGGTATATTCATGGGGAAGTATTAAACCCGTATGTGTCAAGTAGGAGAGCCTATGTATTAAAGGGTTCATGCATACCATTATATTTTATTTTTTTTGTAATCCTTTAATGGCAGTTCTGAGAATTAATTTTTTGTTGCATTAGTGAGATTATCAGACTGGTAGCTATCTAGTGAAGTATCTTATTTTCAACACTTGCTGTGACCTCTTATAGTAATAAGTACAATTTAAATGTGTTCCCTAGGGTAGTTTTACATGAGAAAATTATTTATCGAAGATTACTGTAGTGCCTAAAATAATTACATGTAATGTTTGAACTGGTTACTTTTATGTTGGAGAAATGTCTTGGTATTTTTAGAATTAAGAGTAAGGTTTGCAGGGAAGAGATTAGCATTACTCAGTGGCCCTGGGCTATTCAACATCTTAACACTAGATATTAGAAACACTGCTGGGACAAATGTAGAAGTCTTGAAGAGGAAACTGGACAGGTATCTTCACCAGGTACCAGATAAACCAGGCTGTGATGAATATGTTGGTCAGCAGTCCAACAGCAGCACCAGCCTGATTTACCAGGCAAGCACCAGACAAGCCTTGCCCAAGGCCGGGCTTTGGTAATAGGAAAAACTCTCGGAACTCATCAAAGGCAAATGTAAAGGTAGATCACGCCACAGTAGTTTAGTAAATCGGTGCACACTTTTACTATATTGAGGAAGGAGGTTTTATCTATGGAAGAAAATGCCACATCCTGTTCTTATTTTGCACTTTTGTACGTGAACTTTAGCCAGTTTCTCTGTTTATCCTATATAGATTAGGCTAGGCAGTATTGACCAAATTCAGGCAACTAATTATAATATTAATACCCACAAATGCAATAATATTTTTAAGTGTGAACAAAAAATTAGGAAAAACTGAGAAGACTTAAGCACAATAGTAAAAATCCTCATTTACATTTATCACAGTGTCTGTGTTTCCATGGTCTCGAGTCATAGTGGGAAAAGTTTGCATTGGAGGATAGTATGGGGTGCGTAGATTTTTTATTTTATTAACACACCGACCGATTCCCACCAAGGCAGGGTGGCCCGAAGAAGAAAGACTCATCATTCACTCCATCACTGTCTTGCCAGAGGGGTGCTTTACACTACAGTTATGAAACTGCAACGTTAACACCCCTCCTTCAGAGTGCAGACACTGTATTTCCCATCTCCAGGACTCAAGTCTGGCCTTCTGGTTTCCCTGAATCCCTTCGTAAATGTTACTTTGTTCACACTAAAACAGCACGTCAAGTATTAAAAACCATTTGCCTCCATTCACTATCAAATACGCTCACACATGCTTGCTGAAAGTCCAAGCCCCTCGCACACAAGACCTCCTTTACCCCCTCCCTGCAACCTTTCCTAGGCTGACCCCTACCCTGCCTTCCCTCCACTACAGATTTATACACTCTCGAAGTCATTCTGTTTTGTTCCATTCTCTCTACATGTCCGAACCACCACAACAACCCCTCCTCAGCTCTCTGGATAATAGTTTTTGTAATCTCGCACCTTCTAATTTCCAAGCTACAGATTCTCTGCATTATATTCACACCACACATTGCCCTCAGACATGGCTAGATATGAGCATATTAAGGGTTAAGATTTGAACTATGAGGATAGACCACTATTCCATTGGCAGGCAGGGTCATGTTAGGGAGGCTTTATATTAAGCTAACATATCTATTTGTATTGGTGCCCTTGAGTGTGGGATAAATCATGATTGATGTTCAAACAAGGGAGTTATAGAATTGAAAGATACTTATTGAATTTTAGTTTAGATGTAGAAAAAAGTTAATAAATTGGAGGCAGCTAGTGTAGTTAAATTTTTTAATGTTATAGATAGGACTATGCAGTGTTCTGAGAGATTTACAAAAAAAAAAAAATGGGTGTGGAACTGAATGTTTATTATAGAAATGGAAGGTAAAAGTACCTGTCAGAAAAGCAGGATAAATGGGCTGTAGGTGATATGGTGAACGTGATATCTGGTAAAGTGTTTTTTGGTAAATCCTGTGTGCTGTAATTAAATATTTTAGCTGTTGGCTACTTTATAGTGTAATTATTGCAGTTATATGTGTTTCTGTGATTATACATGTGAAGTATAACTATCTGACAGGTGTGTGTCGTCCCCAACAAGCAGGTTCACTAGAGGATGTGGCAAAGTCGACTCCTTCATCTGAACCCAGTACATCGGATGACCATCAGCACTGTGAGACTGACCCCTCACCCATCACCAACCATGCTCCTTCATCGACGTCCTCTTCTACCATGCCAGCTTTCACTACAGAGGCAGAAGAAACTGATTGATGTTGCGTAATGTGTTCACATGGCCAGAGTCAAGAGATTGTAGTGTATAAGTCAATACTTGTTAATGCCCCCACTTAGTCATGTTCTAGTTTTGCTGTACCCTGTGAACATTGCATACTTTTGTTGCTATATCTTATGCACATTGTATACCAGTTTTGCATACATTTGTTGCTGCATCATACACTCCCTGCACATGTTAAGACTTGCAAAAACATTGTACACGTTTTGTCTTGAGTGTCCTCTTTCTCTCTCAAGTAGTGTATGCATGTCTCTGCTTTGCGCAAACACCTCTATTCACGTGTTTATTCGAACTGCTTTTGTATTGGTCTACTCTTGGTAATTTATATTTTACTTGTCAAGTTTATGACCTTACCTTGATTTTTCACTTTCCCCTCTTACCCCTTTTTTCTCTCCTCCCTGTTCTTTCCCTAATTTCCACATGTTGTGTTCACAGTTGAGTCTGGGCACATGTTTAGTTTTTGTTTAACAGGTTTAATTATCTACTTACCTGTGTACCTATTGATACTTAACTTGTACAACACAAAATAATTTACTTCTGTCTGTAAGTTTGCAGTGTGTGTATGTTTCTCTCTCACATCACTCACATGCACACACAACGTGAACACGTGCAAGCACACAAACTGTGGCTTAACCTCTGCAACTACGGTGAGTACATGTATGCACGCGCACATGCATACACACCACACGTGCACGCACATGCACACCACACGTGCATGCACATGCACACTTACACACGTACATACAATGTGCCCCTGCAGCCTCTGTTCTGAGCTGCTGTGTTTGGACTCTATCATACCTCAGTGATATTTATAACTTAATAAGTTTATAAGGAATAGGAAGAATGTGGACCTAATTTTATTTACAATTTACTTTTGCATATTGACATACATTTTTTCTGTAATATAAGGTAGACTGAGTGCTTAATATTTTTTGCTCATAAGCAGGTGCTATTAGTGTTCTTGTGTTCATAGGTGTGCGCACCTGACATTTGCAATCATACTGTAAGAGCGGGACCTAAACCAGATAGTATAATGTGGAGTGCTTTTTATTTTTCCAGCTTTTTCCTGTTTGCATGTGTAATTAGTTACAATAAATGCCAGTAGCAAATCTATCTTGTGAATATATTTTTTGGATTTTCTTTTAATGTGTTAATCTTTTCTGAATACAGTATGTTGATCTAGAGTGATACGAAGTATTAGCAGAGTGTAGTGTTGGGCGTATCAGACCTACACGCTAATTGTACAGTACTTTATCATGTTTTATTATGAATAATAGCTTTAGTAAATCCTGAAATGCTTTATAAATTATATTTTTTCTCCTTTGCAACAGTTTTATCATCAACAAAAATCTTTGTGTACATAGATGTTGTGGTACAAGAACTGGTGGGTAGTACTGGCATGTCATGGAGGGCAATATTAAGTGTTAGTGCAGTACTTTGGCTGCTGCTTAATTCATCACTTATTTTCAACATTTTGCTCTTGGAATGTAGTATAATTGTTCTTGGAATGTAGTATAATTCCCAAGAACATTTTGTTCTTGGGAATTATACTACTACATTCAAGGAGTGATAAACCTACAAGGGCCAGTATCTAGAGAAATGGGAGACATTCAGGTTTGATTCAAGAACAGGGAGCATAGGTCCAGTTCAAGTCTCTTGCTGGCATCAAGGAACCATCTTTAAGTGAACCTGATTTATAGGATAATGAAGTTAGCACGAAGATTTTCGTAATTAAGTGCATCTCGTGAATATAGTTAAAATAGTTCGTAAATTGCAACTTAAAGCAAAGTTGATTATAATTTTATCAGTACTGTACTTTATAAGTAAATTACTGATGCAAATTTAACAACCTTGTAGCACACTTAAATTTACGGTAACTAGGATTTTAATTTATCTACCTGTATTTGATAGTGTTGTCCTGTTCTGATATGCAGTTATTTCCCATTCAGTTCACACAATTGTCAGAATTTGTACTTTACTAGCTGTTACTTATTCTCTCGCCATACATATATCCCTCATTCTGTCATCAAACCATGATGCTGTGTACAGCTGCCAAGAGCAACAGTACCCTTTTTGTTGTGGTTTGATGCAGTAAACTGTGGTGCTGCCCAAATTTTTGGGGGAACTAGTCACTGCACTACAATTTACATACATTTATTTGGGACTTCATACAACTTACCTCTTGATTAAATTAATATAAAATTATTATAAAAAGAGAAGAAGAAAAACTTTATAAAACTGGGTTGCTTAAATGTGCGTGGATGTAGTGCGGATGACAAGAAACAGATGATTGCTGATGTTATGAATGAAAAGAAGTTGGATGTCCTGGCCCTAAGCGAAACAAAGCTGAAGGGGGTAGGAGAGTTTCAGTGGGGGGAAATAAATGGAATTAAATCTGGAGTATCTGAGAGAGTTAGAGCAAAGGAAGGGGTAGCAGTAATGTTAAATGATCAGTTATGGAAGGAGAAAAGAGAATATGAATGTGTAAATTCAAGAATTATGTGGATTAAAGTAAAGGTTGGATGCGAGAAGTGGGTCATAATAAGCGTGTATGCACCTGGAGAAGAGAGGAATGCAGAGGAGAGAGAGAGATTTTGGGAGATGTTAAGTGAATGTATAGGAGCCTTTGAACCAAGTGAGAGAGTAATTGTGGTAGGGGACTTGAATGCTAAAGTAGGAGAAACTTTTAGAGAGGGTGTGGTAGGTAAGTTTGGGGTGCCAGGTGTAAATGATAATGGGAGCCCTTTGATTGAACTTTGTATAGAAAGGGGTTTAGTTATAGGTAATACATATTTTAAGAAAAAGAGGATAAATAAGTATACACGATATGATGTAGGGCGAAATGACAGTAGTTTGTTGGATTATGTATTGGTAGATAAAAGACTGTTGAGTAGACTTCAGGATGTACATGTTTATAGAGGGGCCACAGATATATCAGATCACTTTCTAGTTGTAGCTACACTGAGAGTAAAAGGTAGATGGGATACAAGGAGAATAGAAGCATCAGGGAAGAGAGAGGTGAAGGTTTATAAACTAAAAGAGGAGGCAGTTAGGGTAAGATATAAACAGCTATTGGAGGATAGATGGGCTAATGAGAGCATAGGCAATGGGGTCGAAGAGGTATGGGCTAGGTTTAAAAATGTAGTGTTAGAGTGTTCAGCAGAAGTTTGTGGTTACAGGAAAGTGGGTGCAGGAGGGAAGAGGAGCGATTGGTGGAATGATGATGTAAAGAGAGTAGTAAGGGAGAAAAAGTTAGCATATGAGAAGTTTTTACAAAGTAGAAGTGATGCAAGGAGGGAAGAGTATATGGAGAAAAAGAGAGAAGTTAAGAGAGTGGTGAAGCAATGTAAAAAGAGAGCAAATGAGAGAGTGGGTGAGATGTTATCAACAAATTTTGTTGAAAATAAGAAAAAGTTTTGGAGTGAGATTAACAAGTTAAGAAAGCCTAGAGAACAAATGGATTTGTCAGTTAAAAATAGGAGAGGAGAGTTATTAAATGGAGAGTTAGAGGTATTGGGAAGATGGAGGGAATATTTTGAGGAATTGTTAAATGTTGATGAAGATAGGGAAGCTGTGATTTCGTGTATAGGGCAAGGAGGAATAACATCTTGTAGGAGTGAGGAAGAGCCAGTTGTGAGTGTGGGGGAAGTTCGTGAGGCAGTAGGTAAAATGAAAGGGGGTAAGGCAGCCGGGATTGATGGGATAAAGATAGAAATGTTAAAAGCAGGTGGGGATATAGTTTTGGAGTGGTTGGTGCAATTATTTAATAAATGTATGGAAGAGGGTAAGGTACCTAGGGATTGGCAGAGAGCATGCATAGTTCCTTTGTATAAAGGCAAAGGGGATAAAAGAGAGTGCAAAAATTATAGGGGGATAAGTCTGTTGAGTGTACCTGGTAAGGTGTATGGTAGAGTTATAATTGAAAGAATTAAGAGTAAGACGGAGAATAGGATAGCAGATGAACAAGGAGGCTTTAGGAAAGGTAGGGGGTGTGTGGACCAGGTGTTTACAGTGAAACATATAAGTGAACAGTATTTAGATAAGGCTAAAGAGGTCTTTGTGGCATTTATGGATTTGGAAAAGGCGTATGACAGGGTGGATAGGGGGGCAATGTGGCAGATGTTGCAAGTGTATGGTGTAGGAGGTAGGTTACTGAAAGCAGTGAAGAGTTTTTACGAGGATAGTGAGGCTCAAGTTAGAGTATGTAGGAAAGAGGGAAATTTTTTCCCAGTAAAGGTAGGCCTTAGACAAGGATGTGTGATGTCACCGTGGTTGTTTAATATATTTATAGATGGGGTTGTAAGAGAAGTAAATGCGAGGGTCTTGGCAAGAGGCGTGGAGTTAAAAGATAAAGAATCACACACAACATGGGAGTTGTCACAGCTGCTCTTTGCTGATGACACTGTGCTCTTGGGAGATTCTGAAGAGAAGTTGCAGAGATTGGTGGATGAATTTGGTAGGGTGTGCAAAAGAAGAAAATTAAAGGTGAATACAGGAAAGAGTAAGGTTATGAGGATAACAAAAAGATTAGGTGATGAAAGATTGAATATCAGATTGGAGGGAGAGAGTATGGAGGAGGTGAACGTATTCAGATATTTGGGAGTGGACGTGTCAGCGGATGGGTCTATGAAAGATGAGGTGAATCATAGAATTGATGAGGGAAAAAGAGTGAGTGGTGCACTTAGGAGTCTGTGGAGACAAAGAACTTTGTCCTTGGAGGCAAAGAGGGGAATGTATGAGAGTATAGTTTTACCAACGCTCTTATATGGGTGTGAAGCGTGGGTGATGAATGTTGCAGCGAGGAGAAGGCTGGAGGCAGTGGAGATGTCATGTCTGAGGGCAATGTGTGGTGTTAATATAATGCAGAGAATTCGTAGTTTGGAAGTTAGGAGGAGGTGCGGGATTACCAAAACTGTTGTCCAGAGGGCTGAGGAAGGGTTGTTGAGGTGGTTCGGACATGTAGAGAGAATGGAGCGAAACAGAATGACTTCAAGAGTGTATCAGTCTGTAGTGGAAGGAAGGCGGGGTAGGGGTCGGCCTAGGAAGGGTTGGAGGGAGGGGGTAAAGGAGGTTTTGTGTGCGAGGGGCTTGGACTTCCAGCAGGCATGCGTGAGCGTGTTTGATAGGAGTGAATGGAGACAAATGGTTTTTAATACTTGACGTGCTGTTGGAGTGTGAGCAAAGTAACATTTATGAAGGGATTCAGGGAAACCGGCAGGCCGGACTTGAGTCCTGGAGATGGGAAGTACAGTGCCTGCACTCTGAAGGAGGGGTGTTAATGTTGCAGTTTAAAAACTGTAGTGTAAAGCACCCTTCTGGCAAGACAGTGATGGAGTGAATGATGGTGAAAGTTTTTCTTTTTCGGGCCACCCTGCCTTGGTGGGAATCGGCCAGTGTGATAATAAAAAAAATAAAAAAAAATTATTATTTCTTGTGGGATCAGTGTTTTCATTCTTAGACAACTTTGTATTGTAGTTTACTAAACAGTTATGCAGTTTGTAAACTAAGTATTCTTTAAATCCACTGGGTTCTTAGGCTTCAAGTGTGCAGTAGGAAAAGGGGGTATAGGAGCTGTGTGAAGGTGAGCTGCCACCCACAGCAGCAGGTTTGGCTCTTGTCATCTCTTTGTAGGATTGGCTCTGTCATCCTTTTATATGTTTGCTCTCACTCTTTGACAAGTTTGGCTCTTGGTTATGCCTGTGGTAGGTGAGCAGTAGTTTTCATAAATAATTATTATAGATCTGGTTATGCCATTCCTTGGTTGCTGCTGGTAAATCTCAAGAAAATTTTCACTTATATTAATACTTTACACGATTTCTTAGACGGAAAAGTCGCCACGAGTAATTTTTTTTTTTAAAGCCAAGACCAATATTATTAATACTATTGGTCAAATGTTTGTTTGGGTGTTTCTTCAGCTGGCTGACTGGTTAGACCAAGCAGCAGTAACAGTAAGTACCCAGGAATGGCACGGGAATGTTACTTTTAGGTAAATTTTTATGTATTTGAGTGTTTATTCTGTAATGAGCTTTGCCACTAAATCTGTTTGTTTATTTTTGGCTTGAAATATTTTGTTATAATGGTTGGCACCTGTGTATGTTTTGCCTAACATAAGGTTTGCATTAATAATGTTGAAAGGTTTTAGTTTGCTGTGTCATTTATATAACTTTTTTGTCTGTAATTTTTGACCCACATCACATTGAGTTTTTGTGAGGAATTAGTATTAATAAGAGGTAATTATATATATTTTTTTAAAGTTGTTAAGGCAGTACATAGTAATTTGCTTCAAAATATTAAATATTTTTAAGCAATATATTAAACTGAGTAGCACAAAGTGCAACTGGATATTTAAATAAAAATACCATGTAGGGTTGAGTATTTTAAGTTTTACTGTACTTGGGGTGGCTTATGTAGCAAAATGTGTAAAATATTCTCTTCCCTACTTGACATTTTATTTACGAGATAAAATATCCTAGACAATGTCAATACCATTCTTTCAACTGCATCCATTAAATATCTTTACAGATTACCTTATAAATTATTTGTGCACCTCATTATCTTGTTTTACTGTTAACCTGTTTTTAGCCGTGTTTAGTTACACTACTACCATTTGTTTCTGTTGGTTGTTAGTTCAGTAAATTGCACATTAACATTTTTTTCCCTCGAAAATATACTCCTGTGAAGGTTAAGTTTTTGACTTGTCGATTTATGTTAGGTATAGTTTTGTGTTGTGCCTTGTGTGCAGTTTGTCATTTTAAAATTTTAAAGGTATTTTTTAAAGATTAAAGTAAGTACAGTATTTAGTTTGCCATAAACTGCTACATGCATGTACAGATATAAAACTTGGGCCACAGATGTCTACCCTGGAAACTGCTCATTAAATATTTTAAAACTGTCTTGCATAGCTTGAAACTAGTGTCCAGAATTGGTTCCTCAAAATGGTTGGGTGACCTAACCATACATAAAAAAAAAATATATATATATAATATATATATATATATATATATATAATATATATAATATATATATATATATATATATAATATATATATATATATATATATATACACTGTACTATTTATACAGTATATATGGTTATATATTTATTTGTGAACTTTATTTTTATTTTTTTTAATCAGAAATTTGAATAAAATATCAAAATAAAACAAAAATGAATCTTATCAAATATTCCTTCAGTGACGAAGCTTCAAATTAGAACCATTCATATTAGAAATTCTTGGTATTTTTTTTATACTGAAGATTCATCTAATTAAAGTAGTTTTAGAATGCCTGGCATTCCAACTATATTATGCTTTTAATAATGGTAGTTGAAAATGCTTTACTATATATTTACAGTACCAAAAATTCTGGTTGAATGGTTCCAAGGCATTAAAACTGCATCTTCACAAGGTAAGGAACACTTTGAGACCCCCTGAAGGGAGGCTCCTTGATGCTGGTAAGAGGGGCTCTTGATCTAGGAAACAGGATTTGTGCTCCGGTTCCCTGAATACCTTCCAACCCCCCCACAGACACTGTATAACTCTACGGGCTTAACACTCCCCCATGATTATAATAATTTTCTTTGAGACAATTGTCAAAAATCAAATCTTTTCAGTGAACACTTCCAGGGTTTTTCTTTAGACTAAATCATTACAGTATAAAGTTACTTTCAAGGAAATATGACATGATAGTTTGTGAAGGTATTACTGCAATAAAAGATTTGACTGGCTAAAAGGGACAAATGTCAAAATATTTTAGTGAAGTTTAGTACTTCACTTGACTTATTATTATTATTATTTTTTATTGACATTTTTTTTTTATTATCACACTGGCCGATTCCCACCAAGGCAGGGTGGCCCGAAAAAGAAAAACTTTGTGTACATTTTAATAACTTGGGCATACTGAAAAACAGTAGCATTATCAGGATTTAAGTTCAAAATGCATATGGCTCATTTCAGCACAAATTGGCGAGTAAATTTGGTTATGAATCCTTTGAGGGGCTTTGATGCAGGTGAAGGGCTCTTAACCCAAGGAAATGACACACACATTCCCTTTCTTGCATCAAACCTGATTGCCTCCCATACCCAAAGTGCTGCATAACCCTTCCATTTTAGTATTTTTCATTTTTTTTTTAACACGTCGGCCGTTTCTCACTGAGGCAGGGTGACCCAAAAAGAAAAAACTTAAACCATCACTCATACATAATCACTGTCTTTGCAGAGGCGCTCCAATGAATATTAATTTGGATACAAAATATTGAGTACATTTATAATTACAATACTGTAATGGTTTAACTTATACATTATTATTTCAAGTTGGAAGCTTCAAATAACAGTATTATTATTATAATCAAAAAGAAGCGCTAAGCCACAAGGGCTATACAGCGCAGTTCAAATAACAGTAATGAACAGGATTTTTTCTTATGCAGGTTTCATATAGCACCTGGGACTTAGGAGGCATTCCGGTTCAATCAAAGAAGGAAATGTCCTATTCCTCGGATCAAGAGCCTCTCACTAAAATCAAGGCATCTCTCCTGAAGAGCAGGGAAAAATTTTGGTGAATTACCCTGTAAATTAGAGCTTCAATCTCCGAGGGAAGTGGATGCGTGGGTGTAACCCAACAAATGGCGGTACTCGTGTGGTTGATAGACTTCAAATTCAATTAACCAATCTTTGCCGTGTCCCTATACCACCAATTTTAAATCAAGGACATTAAATATGTTATGAGAGCCATGTCAATCATGATTCCTTGTTAATGTAATAATAATGTTCATTTCTTTGAGCCATATAGAAAAATGAAGTTAAATGTATCAGTAGAATAATAGGTACAAAAAAAAAGTCACTGTTTATGCAATGCATAATAAGTATCATAAGGCTTACATGCTACTTAAGACCTAGACTTAGTTTTTAAAAGTTTAGGCTAAAATAAAGGAGGGGTTTGGGATATTGGCAGTTTGGAGGGATATGTTGTGAATCTTTATACGTATATGCTTCTAAACTGTTGTGTTCTGAGCACCTCTGCAAAAACAGTGATAATGTGTGAGTGTGGTGAAAGTGTTGAATGATGAAAGTATTTTCTTTTTGGGGATTTTCTTTCTTTTTTGGGTCACTCTGCCTCGGTGGGTCACCCTGCCTTGGTGGGAGACGGCCAACTTGTTGAAAAAAAAAAAAAAAGGAGACTTGTCACCTTGGATACCTGAGGATGCTAAAATTTCTCTATGGGAGTGCCTTAATGCTGGTGGTGGGCTCTTGATCAAAGGAATGGAGCTAACTTGCTGCCCCTTCCTCAGATCAAACCTAATTACCTCTAGTTCCTCAGGTTTTGTATGACAAGACAAATAGAAAATTCTTTACAAGTACTGTATGTCAAAATAAGCTTCTATTTTTTTCAGTTCCCTTCAAGGGAAGTGTTTTGACGCCAGTGAAGGATTCCTGAGTGAGTGAATTGCAGGTATCCTCTTCCCTTCATCAAACCTGATTGCTTAAGATTTGTTGGGACTTTTAACATTAACCAGAAGATAGTTAGCCACTCAGGAGAGCCCAAGAAAGTCAGTGCATCAAGGACTTTTACTTCCATTGTGGTCCTTCAATCTTGTCCTCCCCCAAGATGCCACCCACACCAGTCTACTAATACCCAGGTACCTACTTACTGCTAGGTGAACAAGGACAGCAGGTGTAAGGAGACACGCCCATCATTCCATCCGTGTTGGAGATCGAACTATGGACAAACAAACTTGATAATATGGAATATACAGTACTATATTATACAATTTGGGTGATTAAGATATATTACTGCTTTACAGAAAGCACCAGAAATGGCATTCTCTGGTAATTATATGAAAATTAATGGTTGTTATAAAATTAGCACATTTACACCTGCATAAGCTAAAACTATACTGAAATTTTCTATCAGTTAACCGAATCAGAATTTTAAGCTTGAAGTTCATCAGAAGCAGCATTTTCAGTTTACTGCACATTATTATTATTATTATAATCAACTGTATAGTCCTTGTGGCTTAGCGCTTCTTTTCTGATTATAATTATAATCAAGGGGGAAGCGCTAAACCCGGAGGATTATACAGCGCCTGGGGGGGGATGTGGAAGGCATTCAGGCTTAATTCGGGGAACTGGAGCACAGATCCAATTCCCTAAATCAAGAGCCCCTCACCAACATCAAGGAACCTTCCTTGAGGGGAGTTTACTGCACAGAAACCTTCAGTGCTGTATGACCCTCATGGGTTTAGCACTTAGTTATAATAATTACATTGAAACCTTGGTAAAAGATAATAAAAATCCAACATTGACTCGAGGACCCTGATGGAAATAAGTCGCTGACTTTTTTGGGTTATCCTAGAGGGTTATTTACACATGTTACTATGTATGATAATGTGTGTAACTATGTTTATGTGTGATGTTGGTGAGGGGCTCTTGATTTAGGGAATTGGATCTGTGCTCCAGTTCCCCGAATTAAGCCTGAATGCCTTCCACATATTCCCCTCAGGCGCTGTATAATCCTCCGGGTTTAGCGCTTCCCCCTTGATTGTAATAATAATAATATGTTTATGTGTACCTCTACCTAAATAAACTTAATTACTAGCCTTTGAGGAGTTACTTGCAATGACCACAGTGGAAATACAAATCATTTTGACTGGGTTATCCTGGTGGGCAATTTACACTATGTATGATAATTGTACTTGGGTGTACCTGTACCTAATAAAGAGGAAAGATGAGAGTTAAGTGAAGGACCAGTCTACAACACTCCCATCCCGGGGAAATTATGGAAAGACAACTGAGTGATGAGCATTAACAGAGCAACCCTATGATAACCACTGATACTGCTGCTGATAACACTCCCACCAGGTACACCACTCAGGGGCACCTGAACACACCACTAGGGGTAGCTACACCTCTCAGGGGCACCTGAACACGGCAATAAGGGTAGCTACACCACTCAGGGGCACCTGAACACACCACTAGGGGTAGCTACACCTCTCAGGGGCACCTGAACACGGCAATAAGGGTAGCTATACCACTCAGGGGCACCTGAACACACCACTAGGGGTAGCTACACCTCTCAGGGGCACCTGAACACGGCAATAAGGGTAGCTACACCACTCAGGGGCACCTGAACACACCACTAGGGGTAGCTACACCTCTCAGGGGCACCTGAACACGGCAATAAGGGTAGCTACACCACTCATGGGCACCTGAACACACCACTAGGGGTAGCTACACCTCTCAGGGGCACCTGAACACGGCAATAAGGGTAGCTACACCACTCAGGGGCACCTGAACACACCACTAGGGGTAGCTACACCTCTCAGGGGCACCTGAACACGGCAATAAGGGTAGCTACACCTCTCAGGGGCACCTGAACACGGCAATAAGGGTAGCTACACCACTCAGGGGCACCTGGACACGGCAATAAGGGTAGCTACACCACTCAGGGGCACCTGGACACCACTAAGGGTAACAACACTCCTAAGGGTAGCTACACTATTAGGGGTGCTACAACACTCAGGGGCACCTAAACACCACTAAGGGTAGCTACACCACTCAGGGACACCTAAACATACCACTAGGGGTAGCTACACCACTCAGGGGCACCTAAACATACCACTAGGGGTAGCTACACCACTCAGGGGCACCTGAGCACACCACTCAGGGGCACCTGAGCACACCACTAGGAGTAGCTACACCACTCTGGGGCAACTAAACACACTATTAGGGGTAGTAACACCACTCAGAGGAACCTGAACACACCACTAGGGGTTCCTACACCACTCAGCCCCTCAAGGAAGGTTCCTTGATGTTGGTGAGGGGCTCTTGATTTAGGAAATTGGATCTGTGCTCCAGTTCCCCGAATTAAGCCTGAATGCCTTCCACATCCCCCCCCAGGCGCTGTATAATCCTCCGGGTTTAGCGCTTCCCCTTGATTATTATAATGTTATATATACACCACTCAGGGACACCTAAATACACCTCAATGGGGTAGCTACACTGCTAGGGGTAGATACACCACTCAGGGGCACCTGAACACACCATTAGGGGTAACTACACCACTCAGTGACGATGTTTGGCTGTAATCAAAGTGTTGTGTGTAAATGAAGGTAGACGTGTTCCAGCACAAGGGAACCAACATGCTGTGGCTACATCAGGTGGTGGTCCAGCACAAGGGAACCAACATGCTGTGGCTACATCAGGTGGTGTTCCAGCACAAGGGAACCAGCATGCTGTGGCTACATCAGGTGGTGTTCCAGCACAAGGGAACCAGCATGTTGTGGCTACATCAGGTGGTGTTCCAGCACAAGGGAACCAGCATGCTGTGGCTACATCAGGTGGTGTTCCAGCACAAGGGAACCAGCATGTTGTGGCTACATCAGGTGGTGTTCCAGCACAAGGGAACCAGCATGTTGTGGCTACATCAGGTGGTGTTCCAGCACAAGGGAACCAGCATGCTGTGGCTACATCAGGTGGTGTTCCAGCACAAGGGAACCAGCATGCTGTGGCTACATCCCCCTCAAGGAAGGTTCCTTGATGTTGGTGAGGGGCTCTTGATTTAGGGAATTGGATCTGTGCTCCAGTTCCCCGAATTAAGCCTGAATGCCTTCCACATCCCCCCCCCAGGTGCTGTATAATCCTCCGGGTTTAGCGCTTCCCCCTTGATTATAATAATAATAATGTGGCTACATCAGGTGGTGTTCCAGCACAAGGAAACCAGCATGCTGTGGCTACATCAGGTGGTGTTCCAGCACAAGGGAACCAGCATGCTGTGGCTACATCAGGTGGTGTTCCAGCACAAGGGAACCAGCATGCTGTGGCTACATCAGGTGGTGTTCCAGCACAAGGGAACCAGCATGCTGTGGCTACATCAGGTGGTGTTCCAGCACAAGGGAACCAATATGCTGTGGCTACATCAGGTGGTGTTCCAGCACAAGGGAACCAGCATGCTGTGGCTACATCAGGTGGTGTTCCAGCACAAGGGAACCAACATGCTGTGGCTACATCAGGTGGTGTTCCAGCACAAGGGAACCAGCATCCTGTGGCTACATCAGGTGGTGTTCCAGCACAAGGGAACCAGCATGCTGTGGCTACATCAGGTGGTGTTCCAGCACAAGGGAACCAATATGCTGTGGCTACATCAGGTGGTGTTCCAGCACAAGGGAACCAGCATGTTGTGGCTACATCAGGTGGTGTTCCAGCACAAGGGAACCAGCATGTTGTGGCTACATCAGGTGGTGTTCCAGCACAAGGGAACCAGCATGCTGTGGCTACATCAGGTGGTGTTCCAGCACAAGGGAACCAGCATGTTGTGGCTACATCAGGTGGTGTTCCAGCACAAGGGAACCAGCATGTTGTGGCTACATCAGGTGGTGTTCCAGCACAAGGGAACCAGCATGTTGTGGCTACATCAGGTGGTGTTCCAGCACAAGGGAACCAGCATGCTGTGGCTACATCAGGTGGTGTTCCAGCACAAGGGAACCAGCATGTTGTGGCTACATCAGGTGGTGTTCCAGCACAAGGGAACCAGCATGTTGTGGCTACATCAGGTGGTGTTCCAGCACAAGGGAACCAGCATGTTGTGGCTACAACAGGTGGTGTTCCAGCACAAGGGAACCAGCATGTTGTGGCTACATCAGGTGGTGTTCCAGCACAAGGGAACCAGCATGTTGTGGCTACATCAGGTGGTGTTCCAGCACAAGGGAACCAGCATGCTGTGGCTACATCAGGTGGTGTTCCAGCACAAGGGAACCAGCATGTTGTGGCTACATCAGGTGGTGTTCCAGCACAAGGGAACCAGCATGTTGTGGCTACATCAGGTGGTGTTCCAGCAGAAGGGAACCAGCATGTTGTGGCTACAACAGGTGGTGTTCCAGCAGAAGGGAACCAGCATGTTGTGGCTACATCAGGTGGTGTTCCAGCACAAGGGAACCATCATGTTGTGGCTACATCAGGTGGTGTTCCAGCACAAGGGAACCAGCATGTTGTGGCTACATCATGTGGTGTTCCAGCACAAGGGAACCAGCATGCTGTGGCTACATCAGGTGGTGTTCCAGCACAAGGGAACCAGCATGCTGTGGCTACATCAGGTGGTGTTCCAGCACAAGGGAACCAACATGCTGTGGCTACATCAGGTGGTGTTCTAGCACAAGGGAACCAGCATGTTGTGGCTACAACAGGTGGTGTTCCAGCACAAGGGAACCAGCATGCTGTGGCTACATCAGGTGGTGTTCCAGCACAAGGGAACCAGTATGCTGTGGCTAAATCAGGTGGTGTTCCAGCACAAGGGAACCAACATGCTGTGGCTACATCAGGTGGTGTTCCAGCACAAGGGAACCAGCATGCTGTGGCTACATCAGGTGGTGTTCCAGCACAAGGGAACCAGCATGCTGTGGCTACATCAGGTGGTGTTCCAGCACAAGGGAACCAGCATGCTGTGGCTACATCAGGTGGTGTTCCAGCACAAGGGAACCAGCATGTTGTGGCTACAACAGGTGGTGTTCCAGCACAAGGGAACCAGCATGTTGTGGCTACATCAGGTGGTGTTCCAGCACAAGGGAACCAGTATGTTGTGGCTACATCAGGTGGTGTTCCAGCACAAGGGAACCAGCATGTTGTGGCTACATCAGGTGGTGTTCCAGCACAAGGGAACCAGCATGTTGTGGCTACATCAGGTGGTGTTCCAGCACAAGGGAACCAGCATGCTGTGGCTACATCAGGTGGTGTTCCAGCACAAGGGAACCAGCATGTTGTGGCTACATCAGGTGGTGTTCCAGCACAAGGGAACCAGCATGTTGTGGCTACATCAGGTGGTGTTCCAGCACAAGGGAACCAGCATGTTGTGGCTACATCAGGTGGTGTTCCAGCACAAGGGAACCAGCATGCTGTGGCTACATCAGGTGGTGTTCCAGCACAAGGGAACCAGCATGTTGTGGCTACATCAGGTGGTGTTCCAGCACAAGGGAACCAGCATGTTGTGGCTACATCAGGTGGTGTTCCAGCACAAGGGAACCAGTATGTTGTGGCTACATCAGGTGGTGTTCCAGCACAAGGGAACCAGCATGTTGTGGCTACATCAGGTGGTGTTCCAGCACAAGGGAACCAGCATGTTGTGGCTACATCAGGTGGTGTTCCAGCACAAGGGAACCAGCATGTTGTGGCTACATCAGGTGGTGTTCCAGCACAAGGGAACCAGCATGCTGTGGCTACATCAGGTGGTGTTCCAGCACAAGGGAACCAGCATGTTGTGGCTACATCAGGTGGTGTTCCAGCACAAGGGAACCAGCATGTTGTGGCTACATCAGGTGGTGTTCCAGCACAAGGGAACCAGCATGCTGTGGCTACATCAGGTGGTGTTCCAGCACAAGGGAACCAGCATGTTGTGGCTACATCAGGTGGTGTTCCAGCACAAGGGAACCAGTATGCTGTGGCTACATCAGGTGGTGTTCCAGCACAAGGGAACCAGCATGTTGTGGCTACATCAGGTGGTGTTCCAGCACAAGGGAACCAGCATGTTGTGGCTACATCAGGTGGTGTTCCAGCACAAGGGAACCAGCATGTTGTGGCTACATCAGGTGGTGTTCCAGCACAAGGGAACCAGTATGTTGTGGCTACATCAGGTGGTGTTCCAGCACAAGGGAACCAGCATGCTGTGGCTACATCAGGTGGTGTTCCAGCACAAGGGAACCAGCATGTTGTGGCTACATCAGGTGGTGTTCCAGCACAAGGGAACCAGCATGTTGTGGCTACATCAGGTGGTGTTCCAGCACAAGGGAACCAGCATGTTGTGGCTACATCAGGTGGTGCTCCAGCACAAGGGAACCAGCATGCTGTGGCTACATCAGGTGGTGTTCCAGCACAAGGGAACCAGCATGTTGTGGCTACATCAGGTGGTGTTCCAGCACAAGGGAACCAGCATGCTGTGGCTACATCAGTTGGTGTTCCAGCACAAGGGAACCAGCATGCTGTGGCTACATCAGGTGGTGTTCCAGCACAAGGGAACCAGCATGCTGTGGCTACATCAGGTGGTGTTCCAGCACAAGGGAACCAGCATGCTGTGGCTACATCAGGTGGTGTTCCAGCACAAGGGAACCAGCATGTTGTGGCTACAACAGGTGGTGTTCCAGCACAAGGGAACCAGCATGTTGTGGCTACAACAGGTGGTGTTCCAGCACAAGGGAACCAGCATGCTGTGGCTACATCAGGTGGTGTTCCAGCACAAGGGAACCAGCATGTTGTGGCTACATCAGGTGGTGTTCCAGCACAAGGGAACCAGCATGCTGTGGCTACATCAGGTGGTGTTCCAGCACAAGGGAACCAGCATGTTGTGGCTACATCAGGTGGTGTTCCAGCACAAGGGAACCAGCATGCTGTGGCTACATCAGGTGGTGTTCCAGCACAAGGGAACCAGCATGCTGTGGCTACATCAGGTGGTGTTCCAGCACAAGGGAACCAGCATGCTGTGGCTACATCAGGTGGTGTTCCAGCACAAGGGAACCAGCATGCTGTGGCTACATCAGGTGGTGTTCCAGCACAAGGGAACCAGCATGTTGTGGCTACATCAGGTGGTGTTCCAGCACAAGGGAACCAGCATGCTGTGGCTACATCAGGTGGTGTTCCAGCACAAGGGAACCAGCATGTTGTGGCTACATCAGGTGGTGTGTAGCAGAACAACATTCCTAGCACGACACAAACCCATTGTTAGCCGAGTCAATGACTGCAACATGTTGCTGTTGATGCTTAAACAATAACATCTAAGACAGAAGAACATAAACTGGTATAGGATAGTGAAGAGAAGAAGAGGAAAGAGTCATTGTCCGAAATGCTTTTGCATAAACAGTGAACTTTCTTCAGAATATGCAATACATTTTTCTTAAATAACAAAAAGGCACAATACCGTGACTGGAACGATACACAAATAACCCGCACATAAAAGAGAGAAGCTTACGACGACGTTTCGGTCGTACGTGACCAAACTAACATACAACACAGTATACATACAATGACAGGTGTATTTCTCTCAGTGTATATATGATAAGAATGTATTAGAATCTATTTTAAGAATTAAAGTATTCTTGTCTGGTGGTGTCATGTGGCTGCTTTACAAATAATAATAATATCTTCGTCCATGTAAAACGTAGCGTTCTCAGGTCACACACTAAATGCCTATGGTTCGATTCCCGGCACGGGGATAATACCTATAATAGATATTATTACGATCGTAACTAAGCGCTAAACCCACTATGGTCATAAAACAAATATATATAATGTAGTATTTCAACCTTAAAACAGCCAAAATACTGATAACATTTCAAAAACCAAAATCAGACTTACACGACAGAGACAAAATAAAGTGATACTCTTGATCAGTTGATCAAAGAGTTTAAAACTACAAGTTTGATTTCTGAACTAGATAATAAGTTATATTTTATTGTTTAGTGTAATAATACTGGGAAATATAATACAGGAACGGCCCCATGTCTTCAGTATACTGTATCACAACACAGGAGCGGTCCCCATGTTCTCAGTACTCTGTATCACAACACAGGAGCGGTCCCCATGTTCTCAGTACTCTGTATCACAACACAGGAACGGCCCCAATGTCTTCAGTACACTGTATCAATACAGCAACGACCCCCATGTCTTCAGTACACTATATCACAACACAGGAACGACCCCCATATCTTCAGTACACTATCACAACACAGGAACGGCCCCCATGTCTTCAGTACTCTGTATCACAACACAGGAGCGGTCCCCATGTCTTTAGTACAATGTATCGCAACACAGGAGCGGTCCCCATGTCTTCAGTACACTGTATCACGACACAGGAACGACCCCCATGTCTTCAGTACACTGTATCACAACACAGGAACGACCCCCATGTCTTCAGTACTCAGTATTACAATACAGGAACGACCCCCATGTCTTCAGTACTCAGTATTACAATACAGGAACGGCCCCCATGTCTTCAGTACTCTGTATCACAACACAGGAGCGGTCCCCATGTCTTTAGTACAATGTATCACAACACAGGAACGACCCCCATGTCTTCAGTACTCAGTATTACAATACAGGAACGACCCCCATGTCTTCAGTACTCAGTATTACAATACAGGAACGACCCCCATGTCTTCAGTACTCAGTATTACAATACAGGAACGGCCCCCATGTCTTCAGTACTCTGTATCACAACACAGGAGCGGTCCCCATGTCTTTAGTACAATGTATCACAACACAGGAACGACCCCCATGTCTTCAGTACTCAGTATTACAATACAGGAACGACCCCCATGTCTTCAGTACTCAGTATTACAATACAGGAACGACCCCCATGTCTTCAGTACTCAGTATTACAATACAGGAACGACCCCCATGTCTTCAGTACTCAGTATTACAATACAGGAACGGCCCCCATGTCTTCAGTACTCTGTATCACAACACAGGAGCGGTCCCCATGTCTTTAGTACAATGTATCACAACACAGGAGCGGTCCCCATGTCTACAGTACACTGTATCACAACACAAGAACGACCCCCATGTCTTCAGTACACTGTATCAATACAGTGGCCCGGTGGCCTGGTGGCTAAAGCTCCCGCTTCACACACGGAGGGCCCGGGTTCGATTCCCGGCGGGTGGAAGCATTTCGACATGTTTCCTTACACCTGTTGTCCTGTTCACCTAGCAGCAAATAGGTACCTGGGTGTTAGTCGACTGGTGTGGGTCGCATCCTGGGGGACAAGATTAAGGACCCCAATGGAAATAAGTTAGACAGTCCTCGATGACGCACTGACTTTCTTGGGTTATCCTGGGTGGCTAACCCTCCGGGGTTAAAAATCCGAACGAAATCTTATCTTATCTAGCAACTACCCCCATGTCTTCAGTACACTATCACAACACAGGAACGACTCCCATGTCTTCAGTACACTATCACAACACAGGAACGACCCCATGTCTTCAGTACACTATCACAATACAGCAACGACCCCCATGTCTTCAGTACACTATCACAATACAGGAACGGCCCCCATGTCTTCAGTACACTGTATCACAACACAGGAACGGCCCCCATGTCTTCAGTACACTGTATCACAACACAGGAACGACCCCCATGTCTTCAGTACACTATCACAATACAGGAACGGCCCCCATGTCTTCAGTACACTGTATCACAACACAGGAACGGCCCCCATGTCTTCAGTACACTGTATCACAACACAGGAACGGCCCCCATGTCTTCAGTACACTGTATCACAACACAGGAACGACCCCATGTCTTCAGTACACTGTGTCAATACAGCAACGACCCCCATGTACACTGTATCACAATACAGCAACGACTCCCATGTCTTCAGTACACTGTATCACAATACAGGAACGGCCCCCATGTCTTCAGTACACTGTATCACAACACAGGAACGACCCCATGTCTTCAGTACTCTGTATTACAACACAGGAACGACCATGTTTTCAGTACTCTGTATTACAATACAGGAACGACCCCCATGTCTTCAGTACTCTGTGTCACAACACAGGAACGGCCCCCATGTCTTCAGTAGTCTGTATCACAACACAGGAACTACCCCCATGTCTTCAGTACACTGTATCACAACAGGAACGACCCCCATGTCTTCAGTAGTCTGTATCACAACACAGGAACGACCCCCATGTCTTCAGTACACTATCACAACACAGGAATGACCCCATGTCTTCAGTACTCTGTATTACAACACAGGAACGACCCCCATGTCTTCAGTACTCTGTATTACAATACAGGAACGACCCCATGTCTTCCGTACTCTGTATCACAACACAGGAACGGCCCCCATGTCTTCAGTACACTGTATCACAACACAGGAACGACCCCCATGTCTTCAGTACACTATCACAACACAGGAACGACCCCATGTCTTCAGTACACTGTATCACAACAGGAACGACCCCATGTCTTCAGTACACTGTATCACAACAGGAACGACCCCCCCATGTCTTCAGTACACTGTATCACAACACAGGAACGACCCCCATGTCTTCAGTACACTGTATCACAACAAAGGAACGACCCCATGTCTTCAGTACTCTGTATTACAATATAGGAACGACCCCCATGTCTTCAGTACTCTGTATCAACACAGGAACGACCCCAATGTCTTCAGTACACTGTATCAACACAGGAACGACCCCCATGTCTTCAGTACACTGTATCACAACAGGAAAGACCCCCATGTCTTCAGTACACTGTATCACAACAGGAACGACCCCCATGTCTTCAGTACACTGTATCACAACAGGAACGACCCCATGTCTTCAGTGCACTGTATCACAACACAGGAACGACCCTCATGTCATCAGTACACTATCACAACACAGGAACGACCCCCATGTCTTCAGTACTCTGTATTACAATACAGGAACGACCCCCATGCCTTCAGTACTCTGTATTACAATACAGGAACGACCCCCATGCCTTCAGTACTCTGTATTACAATACAGGAACGACCCCCATGTCTTCAGTACTCTGTATTACAATACAGGAACGACCCCCATGTCTTCAGTACTCTGTATTACAATACAGGAACGACCCCCATGCCTTCAGTACTCTGTATTACAATACAGGAACGACCCCCATGCCTTCAGTACTCTGTATTACAATACAGGAACGACCCCCATGCCTTCAGTACTCTGTATTACAATACAGAAACGACCCCCATGTCTTCAGTACTCTGTATTACAATACAGGAACGACCCCCATGTCTTCAGTACTCTATCACAATACAGGAACGACCCCCATGTCTTCAGTACTCTGTATTACAATACAGGAACGACCCCTGTGGCATGCAAAGAGTACGTAACCTTTATTCGGCGCATGTACACACCCTCATTTACAGGCTATCTCCCCCAACCAGCGAACCAGGTTGCTAAGAGTTGATGATGGGGCCCCGTCGTTCAACTAGTGACCAGGTTCTAGCCAATAAGAAGATGGTTTTGGCAATCGCAGAGGTTATGTGGGTACCGCTCTCCTGTCTGCCCTTGTCATTCCCATTCTAGAGCTGGTTGAAGCACGGTCTGCTATCTTGTGGCTTCTATTTATGCTTTGCTTACCGTGGAGTGCACTATACTTATCACTGTACATAGTGTACATATTGCTGTTATAAACTGGTGAAGGATAATATAAGTCTAAACTTTTTCTACTGTGTTTATTTGCTCCCATTACACCCGGGGTAACAGGCCATTTGGAAGCCTGGGTTGTAATAACCCCCATGTCTTCAGTACTCTGTATCACAATACAGGAACGACCCCCATGTCTTCAGTACTCTGTATTACAATACAGGAACGACCCCCATGTCTTCAGTACTCTGTATTACAATACAGGAACGACCCCCATGTCTTCAATACTCTGTATTACAATACAGGAACGACCCCCATGTCTTCAGTACTCTGTATCACAATACAGGAACGACCCCCATGTCTTCAGTACTCTGTATTACAATACAGGAACGGCCCCCAAATCTTCAGTACTCTGTATTACAATACAGGAACGACCCCCATGTCTTCAGTACTCTGTATTACAACACAGGAACTACCCCCATGTCTTCAGTACTCTGTATTACAACACAGGAACGGCTCCCAAATCTCTGTATCACATTACAGAACTAGCACCGTCCTTCTGTACGCTCTATCACACAAGAACGGACCTTACAACTAAAAAAGAAACATCTCCAGCAGCCTATATTTAGGAGAGATGAGACACAGGAAGATGAATATATTGTTGCCACAACCTTACAAGTCTACAAATATGCTACCAGACAGACAGGCAGACCGTCTCCCTTCCTCTCTCTCTCTCTCTTACACTCTCACTCTCTTATACTCATACTCTCACTCTCTCACGGACTGTGAGACTGTAATAGAGTCAAGTGTTAGCTGACATGCGTCAAGAAAGCTACAGTCATGTATTACATTACATCTACCTAACACAGTCATCTACAACTGTGTCTGGTTTATATCCTGTAACATATATATGTGGCCTTGTACACCATATTTGTGGCCTGGTACATCATATATGTGGCCTGGTACATCATATATGTGGCCTTGTACACCATATTTGTGGCCTGGTACATCATATATGTGGTCTTGTACACCATATATGTGGTCTTGTACACCATATATGTGGTCTTGTACACCATATATGTGGTCTTGTACACCATATATGTGGCCTTGTACACCATATATGTGGCCTTGTACACCATATATGTGGCCTTGTACACCATATATGTGGCCTTGTACACCATATATGTGGCCTTGTACACCATATATGTGGCCTTGTACACCATATATGTGGCCTTGTACACCATATATGTGGCCTTGTACACCATATATGTGGCCTTGTACACCATATATGTGGTCTTGTACACCATATATGTGGCCTTGTACATCATATATGTGGCCTGGTACATCATATATGTGGCCTTGTACACCATATATGTGGCCTGGTACATCATATATGTGGCCTGGTACATCATATATGTGGTCTTGTACATCATATATGTGGCCTTGTACATCATATATGTGGCCTTATACATCATATATGTGGCCTTGTACACCATATATGTGGTCTTGTACACCATATATGTGGCCTGGTACATCATATATGTGGTCTTGTACACCATATATGTGGTCTTGTACACCATATATGTGGTCTTGTACACCATATATGTGGCCTGGTACATCATATATGTGGTCTTGTACACCATATATGTGGTCTTGTACACCATATATGTGGTCTTTTACACCATATATGTGGCCTGGTACATCATATATGTGGCCTGGTACACCATATTTGTGGCCTGGTACATCATATATGTGGCCTTGTACATCATATATGTGGTCTTGTACACCATATATGTGGCCTTGTACACCATATATGTGGTCTTGTACACCATATATGTGGTCTTGTACACCATATATGTGGCCTTGTACACCATATATGTGGCCTTGTACACCATATATGTGGCCTTGTACACCATATATGTGGCCTTGTACACCATATATGTGGCCTTGTACACCATATATGTGGCCTTGTACACCATATATGCGGCCTTGTACACCATATATGTGGCCTTGTACACCATATATGCGGCCTTGTACACCATATATGTGGCCTTGTACACCATATATGCGGCCTTGTACACCATATATGCGGCCTTGTACACCGAGGTCTGGTCATGGACCGGGCCGTGGGGACGTTGACCCCCGGAATACCTTCCAGTTATATATGTGGTCTTAAACACATGTGACCTTATGCATTATATATGTGACCTAAAACACCATACAGCTGTAGCAGAATTCACACACACACACACACACACACACGCGCGCGCGCGAGCACAGACAGGATGTTCCAGAGAGGGAACACAGAAACAAATGGTCACAATTGGAAGCTGAAGACTCAGAGGAGTCACAGGGACGTTAGGAAGTATTTCTTCAGTCATAGAGTTGTCAGGAAGTGGAATAGCCTAGCAAGTGAAGTAGTGGAGGCAGGAACCATACATAGTTTTAAGAAGAGGTATGACAAAGCTCAGGAAGCAGAGAGAGAGAGGACCTAGTAGCAATCAGTGAAGAGGCGGGGCCAGGAGCTGAGTCTCGACCCCTGCAACCACAATTAGGTGAGTACAATTAGGTGAGCACACACACACACACACACACACACACACACACACACATAGCCAGGAGCTGTGAATCGACCCCTCCAACCACAACTTGGTGAACACAACTAGGCGAGTACACAGCCAGGAGCTGTGAATCGACCCCTGCAACCAGAAACAGGCGAGGACAAACCCTCCACTCGTTAAAAAAGATAAAAGGGCATTGTTGAGTTATCTCAAATTAGGAATGTCAATGATGTTATTGTATCTGGCGAAGTATTTTGGTTTTGTAATATACAGTTAGTGAGAATGTTGATTGGTGGACTCAGCAGGTGGTCAGGTGGCTGCAACACAACGTTCACTCAGTGGTCAGGTGGCTGCAACACAACGTTCACTCAGTAGTCAGGTGGCTGCAACACAACGTTCACTCAGTAGTCAGGTGGCTGCAACACAACATTCACTCAGTGGTCAGGTGGCTGCAACACAACATTCACTCAGTGGTCAGGTGGCTGCAACACAACGTTCACTCAGTAGTCAGGTGGCTGCAACACAACGTTCACTCAGTAGTCAGGTGGCTGCAACACAACATTCACTCAGTGGTCAGGTGGCTGCAACACAACATTCACTCAGTAGTCAGGTGGCTGCAACACAACATTCACTCAGTGGTCAGGTGGCTGCAACACAACATTCACTCAGTGGTCAGGTGGCTGCAACACAACATTCACTCAGTGGTCAGGTGGCTGCAACACAACATTCACTCAGTGGTCAGGTGGCTGCAACACAACATTCACTCAGTGGTCAGGTGGCTGCAACACAACATTCACTCAGTGGTCAGGTGGCTGCAACACAACATTCACTCAGTGGTCAGGTGGCTGCAACACAACATTCACTCAGTGGTCAGGTGGCTGCAACACAACATTCACTCAGTGGTCAGGTGGCTGCAACACAACATTCACTCAGTGGTCAGGTGGCTGCAACACAACATTCACTCAGTGGTCAGGTGGCTGCAACATACCATTCACTCAGTAGTCAGGTGGCTGCAACACAAGTGTAGTCAGGTGGCTGCAACACAACATTCACTCAGTAGTCAGGTGGCTGCAACACAACATTCACTCAGTAGTCAGGTGGCTGCAACACAACATTCACTCAGTAGTCAGGTGGCTGCAACACAACATTCACTCAGTAGTCAGGTGGCTGCAACACAACATTCACTCAGTAGTCAGGTGGCTGCAACACAACATTCACTCAGTGGTCAGGTGGCTGCAACACAACATTCACTCAGTGGTCAGGTGGCTGCAACACAACATTCACTCAGTAGTCAGGTGGCTGCAACACAACATTCACTCAGTAGTCAGGTGGCTGCAACACAACATTCACTCAGTGGTCAGGTGGCTGCAACACAACATTCACTCAGTGGTCAGGTGGCTGCAACACAACATTCACTCAGTAGTCAGGTGGCTGCAACACAACGTTCACTCAGTGGTCAGGTGGCTGCAACACAACATTCACTCAGTGGTCAGGTGGCTGCAACACAACATTCACTCAGTGGTCAGGTGGCTGCAACACAACATTCACTCAGTGGTCAGGTGGCTGCAACACAACATTCACTCAGTGGTCAGGTGGCTGCAACACAACATTCACTCAGTGGTCAGGTGGCTGCAACACAACCCCGGGGGGGTTAACCACCCAGGATTCCCCGGGGGAGGGTTAGCCTCTCAGGATACCCCGGGGGAGGGTTAGCCACCCAGGATACCCCCGGGGGAGGATTAATCACCCAGGATACCCCGGGGGAGGGTTACGCACCTAGGATACCCCGGGGGAGGTTTAACCACCCAGGATACCCCGGGGGAGGGTTAACCACCCAGGATACCCGGGGGGAGGGTTAACCACCCAGGATACTCCGGGGGAGGGTTAACCACCCAGGATACCCCGGGGGAGGGTTAACCACCCAGGATACCCCGGGGGAGGGTTAACCACCCAGGATTCCCCGGGGGAGGGTTAACCACCCAGGATTCCCCGGGGGAGGGTTAGCCCCCAGGATTCCCCGGAGGAGGGTTAGCCCCCCAGGATTCCCCGGGGGAAGGTTAGCCCCCCAGGATTCCCCGGAGGAGGGTTAGCCCCCCAGGATTCCCCAGGGGAAGGTTAGCCACCCAGGATACCCTGGGGGAGGGTTAGCCACCTAGGATAATCCGGGGAGGGTTAGCCTCCCAGGATACCCCCGGGGGAGGGTTAACCACCCAGGATACCCCGGGGGAGGGTTAACCACCCAGGATACTCCGGGGGAGGGCTAACCACCCAGGATACCCCGGGGGAGGGTTAACCACCCAGGATAACCCAAGAAAGGCAGTGAGTCATCGAGGACTGTCTGATTTCCATTGTGGTCCTCAATCTTGTCCCCCAGGATGCCACCCCCACCAGTCGATTAACACCCAGGTACCTACTTACTAGCTGAACAGGGACAGTAGGTGATAAGTATGACATTAACACTAAAATATACACACAAATTATGATACGTTACATAAGTAGAAGCAAAACCTGGGGTAATTAACCCAGGAGGGTTGATAACCCAGGGAAGCCAAGCAGTGGATGTGGCTTATTACCGCTGGTGTCCTTAAGCCCTTCCCCAGGATGCCACTCATGACACTAACACACAGGTACCTACTGATTGCCACCAAGTGCAATGTTAACCCTGCCTAGTGTCTCTACCACCCCTTTATTGCCACTCTGGTCGACGAGGATGACACTGTAGTCTGCACTGAACACAGAACTCTCACTCTTGGTGATCCTGCACAATAAGAGTCCTCACTGGCAGAGCCAACATCACTCTTGCTCTCAGACCCGTTTAAAAACCTCCATATCTACACCACAAACGGAATGATATTCCCAGACATCAAGCAAGGTCATGAACGGTCCTCCACACTTACGACAACCATCCATTACTATCCTCATCATTCTCTAACATTCCCCCTCAGGTTCGGTGAGGCGGAAACATTCACTTCTTTTTTGGGGTTGTTGTTGCTGTTAAGCCAAAGTCCTGAGAAGAATCTGGAGACGACCAGAGGCATTAAAGAGCAGGGGAAAAAACGTGTAGGAAGAGAAGAGAGGTATGAATGCTGCAAATAAACAGAAGAAAAGAGGCAGGGAAGGTTAAGAGACGCTTGAGTTCCCCTGTCTCCTAAAATTATGTTTATTTGTCCACTGTAATCTACCTTGTATGTAATTACTATCACACTTGCTTTGTTTTGGTCAGGTGAAGTCCAGGATCTCTCCTTAATTCATGGTATAACAAATCTTTGATAACAATTGTGTCGCAGAGGTCTGAGCAGACCTCTTTAAACGTATGAGAGATAATTTTAAAAAGGACTTAATTTTAAACTTCTTGCTAATTGACCAGTTTTACCTATACGGCAAATTATATAATATATATCAGCGTATGAGTCTATGAAAGATGAGGTTAACCATGGAATTAATGAGGGTGGTGTGTCGAGGCATCTGTGTAGACCAGAATTGTAACCATGGAGGCAAACTGGAGAATGTACCAAAGTATAGTGGTACTAATATTGTTGTATGGGTGTGAGGGATGGGTTTTAAACGTTGCAGTGATGAGAAGGCTGCAGGTACTGATGTTGTATCTCCCTCATTGATACTACTACCATCAGCACTACCACTAGCATTATCAACCACGACAACCACCACCCCTCGCTAGAGGCGCTGCACCAGTTACCATAACTACCATCATTACCCCAGCGGGTAGTAGCTGCTACCTGTGATTACTGACAGATAACGGGATACTGGTAGAGTGTCTCAGCTCACCACCACTGCTCTAACACTACCCTCACTAACCCACCACCACTATTCTAATATCACCACCACTATTCTAACACCACCACCACTATTCTAACACCAACCCCACTAACCCACCACTATTCTAACACCACCCCCACTAACCCACCACTATTCTAACACCACCACCACTACTACTACACTAATACCAATCTGCCGCAGTACTTCATGTGGAAGCGCTAAGCCCGCAGGGGTCATGCATCATCTAGAGAATGATTCAGAATTAAGTTTAATCCGAGGAAGTGGACGAAAGCTCCAGTTTCTTGGATCAAGGCAAAAGTGAATAATGTTTATACAAGGCCTCCTCTCACCTTCCCTGGATCAAGAGCCCTCCACGCGCCCTGTAATACACTAGGTGGTATGTGACAATACTCACACGGTAAACCCGTATGGGTGATTGATGACGGTGGACAGGAGGGCTGTATTGCTCCACTCAGTGCCAGAGTGGAGGGTATCCCTGCAGGGGGCTTCGAGGGGGGTGAACGCCCCCGCGGCCCGGTCCATGACCAGGCCTCGTGATGGATCAGGGCGTGATCAACAAGGCTGTTACGGCTGGCAACACGTAAACCGACGTACGAACCACACCCCGGCTGGTCAGGTACTGACTTCAGGTACCTGTCCAGAGCCTTCAAGACAGCCAGGGGTCTATTGGTAATCCCCCTTATGTATGCTGGGAGGCAGTTGAACAGTCTCGGTCCCCTGACATTGTGTTGTCTCAGCAGACTCATGGCTTCCCTGCTTGTCACAACCCACCAGCAACAACGCTATGTGATACAACGTCAAAATAACGAATCTAACGAAGTTGTTAACGAGCATTAACCCCTCAAGGAAGGTTCCTTGATGTTGGTGAGGGGCTCTTGATTTAGGGAATTGGATCTGTGCTCCAGTTCCCCGAATTAAGCCTGAATGCCTTCCACATCCCCCCCCCAGGCGCTGTATAATCCTCCGGGTTTAGCGCTTCCCCCTTGATTATAATATAATGATACTAATAACGAGCATTAAGACGAGTGTTAACCATTGTTAACACACACACACACACACACACACACACACACACACACACACACACACACACACACACACACACACACACACACACACACACACACACACACACCCCACGAGCAACAATGCTCTATCAACCAGGCTTGTCAAGGTAATAAGGACGTATGTACACTCTTATGCTGCCCATCAAAGACTTTAGCCCCAAAATGCTGTAGATTTTAAGGTCAAACTAAGATAGACATAAAAACATGTATATTTAGCCTCGTCTGATGTACCTCTCTTGTTTTTGCTAAGCTAATAATAATAATAATAATAATGATAATAATTATAATAATAATAATAATAATAATAATAATAATAATAATAATAATAATAATAATAATAATAATAATAATAATAATGATAATAATAATTATAATAATAATAATAATAATAATAATAATAATAATAATAATAATAATTATAATAATAATAATTACAAGAATAATAACGATCATAATATTTATATAATGATAGTAATAATTGTTCAGTAATAATAGCAATAATAATAGAAATAAATTATAATAATTTATTATTATTAAAATAAATATCTGACTTCCAGATATTTTTTTTTCGTTAATTAAGAAAGACTAATGTAAATAATTTATATATTCTATATTAAAATTAAAATTTATATAGGTATATTTTTGTAAGATCCTGTGACATAAACATTTCCCTGTTTACAGATGTTTATATTAATGTTTAAAAGTATACGACCAGAATTATAATTACTAGAGGAAGGCGGTCATTGTTTGGTAATTAGTTACTCAAGGTATGAGTTAGGGTTGGAGAGGACGTAGGTACCCAGGCATGAAGGCATCAACCTGTCCCTTGCTGTGTCTGGGCATGTATAATGTGCCCAGCCGTGGCATTCCTGTCTTATCTTGGGGAATGTGGTATTATAGGCCGGGGTGTAGCAAGTCTTGTCATTCCTCAGACTTTAATGGTATGTATGGGATGCTTCTCCCTACCATGCCAGGGAGGGATCTTATCTCAGCTCTTACCATCTATGGTAGGAGTGTTGGGGATGCTGCAGGGTGATGTATTGTTCCCTGGCTGGATGTTAGTGCTGTGCTCGCCACAACACTATGTTAGTGCTGTGCTCGCCACAACGATATGTTAGTGCTGTGCTCGCCACAACGATATGTTAGTGCTGTGCTCGCCACAACACTGTTAGTGCTGTGCTCACCACAACACTGTTAGTGCTGTGCTCACCACAACACTATGTTAGTGCTGTGCTCGCCACAACACTGTTAGTGCTGTGCTCGCCACAACGATATGTTAGTGCTGTGCTCGCCACAACACTGTTAGTGCTGTGCTCGCCACAACACTGTTAGTGCTGTGCTCACCACAACACTATGTTAGTGCTGTGCTCGCCACAACACTGTTAGTGCTGTGCTCGCCACAACACTGTTAGTGCTGTGCTCGCCACAACACAATGTTAGTGCTGTGCTCGCCACAACACTGTTAGTGCTGTGCTCGCCACAACACTGTTAGTGCTGTGCTCGCCACAACACTATGTTAGTGCTGTGCTCGCCACAACACTATGTTAGTGCTGTGCTCGCCACAACACTGTTAGTGCTGTGCTCGCCACAACACTATGTTAGTGCTGTGCTCGCCACAACAATGTTAGTGCTGTGCTCGCCACAACACTATGTTAGTGCTGTGCTCGCCACAACACTATGTTAGTGCTGTGCTCGCCACAACACTCTGATAGTGCTGTGCTCGCCACCACTCTGTTAGTGCTGTGCTCGCCACAACACTATGTTAGTGCTGTGCTCGCCACAACACTATGTTAGTGCTGTGCTCGCCACAACACTGTTAGTGCTGTGCTCGCCACAACACTGTTAGTGCTGTGCTCGCCACAACACTGTTAGTGCTGTGCTCGCCACAACACTGTTAGTGCTGTGCTCGCCACAACACTATGTTAGTGCTGTGCTCGCCACAACACTATGTTAGTGCTGTGCTCGCCACAACACTATGTTAGTGCTGTGCTCGCCACAACACTGTTAGTGCTGTGCTCGCCACAACACTATGTTAGTGCTGTGCTCGCCACAACACTGTTAGTGCTGTGCTCGCCACAACACTATGTTAGTGCTGTGCTCGCCACAACACTGTTAGTGCTGTGCTCGCCACAACACTGTTAGTGCTGTGCTCGCCACAACACTGTTAGTGCTGTGCTCGCCACAACACTGTTAGTGCTGTGCTCGCCACAACAATGTTAGTGTTGTGCTCACCACAACACTATGTTAGTGCTGTGCTCGCCACAACACTATGTTAGTGCTGTGCTCGCCACAACACTATGTTAGTGCTGTGCTCGCCACAACACTGTTAGTGCTGTGCTCGCCACAACACTGTTAGTGCTGTGCTCGCCACAACACTGTTAGTGCTGTGCTCACCACAACACTATGTTAGTGCTGTGCTCACCACAACACTATGTTAGTGCTGTGCTCACCACAACACTATGTTAGTGCTGTGCTCACCACAACACTGTTAGTGCTGTGCTCGCCACAACACTATGTTAGTGCTGTGCTCACCACAACACTGTTAGTGCTGTGCTCACCACAACACTATGTTAGTGCTGTGCTCACCACAACACTGTTAGTGCTGTGCTCACCACAACACTATGTTAGTGCTGTGCTCACCACAACACTATGTTAGTGCTGTGCTCACCACAACACTGTTAGTGCTGTGCTCACCACAACACTATGTTAGTGCTGTGCTCACCACAACACTGTTAGTGCTGTGCTCACCACAACACTATGTTAGTGCTGTGCTCACCACAACACTATGTTAGTGCTGTGCTCACCACAACACTGTTAGTGCTGTGCTCACCACAACACTGTTAGTGCTGTGCTCACCACAACACTGTTAGTGCTGTGCTCACCACAACACTATGTTAGTGCTGTGCTCACCACAACACTATGTTAGTGCTGTGCTCACCACAACACTATGTTAGTGCTGTGCTCACCACAACACTGTTAGTGCTGTGCTCACCACAACACTATGTTAGTGCTGTGCTCACCACAACACTATGTTAGTGCTGTGCTCACCACAACACTATGTTAGTGCTGTGCTCACCACAACACTGTTAGTGCTGTGCTCACCACAACACTATGTTAGTGCTGTGCTCACCACAACACTGTTAGTGCTGTGCTCACCACAACACTGTTAGTGCTGTGCTCACCACAACACTATGTTAGTGCTGTGCTCACCACAACACTGTTAGTGCTGTGCTCACCACAACACTGTTAGTGCTGTGCTCACCACAACACTATGTTAGTGCTGTGCTCACCACAACACTGTTAGTGCTGTGCTCACCACAACACTATGTTAGTGCTGTGCTCACCACAACACTGTTAGTGCTGTGCTCACCACAACACTATGTTAGTGCTGTGCTCACCACAACACTATGTTAGTGCTGTGCTCACCACAACACTATGTTAGTGCTGTGCTCACCACAACACTGTTAGTGCTGTGCTCGCCACAACACTATGTTAGTGCTGTGCTCACCACAACACTGTTAGTGCTGTGCTCACCACAACACTATGTTAGTGCTGTGCTCACCACAACACTGTTAGTGCTGTGCTCACCACAACACTATGTTAGTGCTGTGCTCACCACAACACTGTTAGTGCTGTGCTCACCACAACACTGTTAGTGCTGTGCTCACCACAACACTGTTAGTGCTGTGCTCACCACAACACTATGTTAGTGCTGTGCTCACCACAACACTTGTTAGTGCTGTGCTCACCACAACACTGTTAGTGCTGTGCTCACCACAACATGTTAGTGCTGTGCTCACCACAACACTATGTTAGTGCTGTGCTCACCACAACACTGTTATGTTAGTGCTGTGCTCACCACAACACTGTTAGTGCTGTGCTCACCACAACAGTGCTGTGCTATGTTAGTGCTGTGCTCACCACAACACTGTTAGTGCTGTGCTCACCACAACACTGTTAGTGCTGTGCTCACCACAACACTATGTTAGTGCTGTGCTCACCACAACACTATGTTAGTGCTGTGCTCACCACAACACTATGTTAGTGCTGTGCTCACCACAACACTGTTAGTGCTGTGCTCACCACAACACTATGTTAGTGCTGTGCTCACCACAACACTGTTAGTGCTGTGCTCACCACAACACTGTTAGTGCTGTGCTCACCACAACACTGTTAGTGCTGTGCTCACCACAACACTGTTAGTGCTGTGCTCACCACAACACTATGTTAGTGCTGTGCTCACCACAACACTGTTAGTGCTGTGCTCACCACAACACTGTTAGTGCTGTGCTCACCACAACACTATGTTAGTGCTGTGCTCACCACAACACTATGTTAGTGCTGTGCTCACCACAACACTATGTTAGTGCTGTGCTCACCACAACACTGTTAGTGCTGTGCTCACCACAACACTATGTTAGTGCTGTGCTCACCACAACACTGTTAGTGCTGTGCTCACCACAACACTGTTAGTGCTGTGCTCACCACAACACTATGTTAGTGCTGTGCTCACCACAACACTGTTAGTGCTGTGCTCACCACAACACTATGTTAGTGCTGTGCTCACCACAACACTATGTTAGTGCTGTGCTCACCACAACACTGTTAGTGCTGTGCTCACCACAACACTATGTTAGTGCTGTGCTCACCACAACACTGTTAGTGCTGTGCTCGCCACAACACTATGTTAGTGCTGTGCTCACCACAACACTGTTAGTGCTGTGCTCACCACAACACTATGTTAGTGCTGTGCTCACCACAACACTGTTAGTGCTGTGCTCACCACAACACTGTTAGTGCTGTGCTCACCACAACACTATGTTAGTGCTGTGCTCACCACAACACTATGTTAGTGCTGTGCTCACCACAACACTGTTAGTGCTGTGCTCACCACAACACTGTTAGTGCTGTGCTCACCACAACACTATGTTAGTGCTGTGCTCACCACAACACTGTTAGTGCTGTGCTCACCACAACACTGTTAGTGCTGTGCTCACCACAACACTATGTTAGTGCTGTGCTCACCACAACACTGTTAGTGCTGTGCTCGCCACAACACTATGTTAGTGCTGTGCTCACCACAACACTGTTAGTGCTGTGCTCACCACAACACTATGTTAGTGCTGTGCTCACCACAACACTGTTAGTGCTGTGCTCACCACAACACTGTTAGTGCTGTGCTCACCACAACACTATGTTAGTGCTGTGCTCACCACAACACTGTTAGTGCTGTGCTCACCACAACACTGTTAGTGCTGTGCTCACCACAACACTATGTTAGTGCTGTGCTCACCACAACACTATGTTAGTGCTGTGCTCACCACAACACTATGTTAGTGCTGTGCTCGCCACAACACTATGTTAGTGCTGTGCTCCCCACAACACTGTGAGAGCTGTGCTCACCACAACACTGTTAGTGCTGTGCTCACCACAACACTATGTTAGTGCTGTGCTCGCCACAACACTATGTTAGTGCTGTGCTCGCCACAACACTATGTTAGTGCTGTGCTCACCACAACACTGTTAGTGCTGTGCTCACCACAACACTATGTTAGTGCTGTGCTCACCACAACACTATGTTAGTGCTGTGCTCACCACAACAATGTTAGTGCTGTGCTCACCACAACAATGTTAGTGCTGTGCTCACCACAACACTGTTAGTGCTGTGCTCACCACAACAATGTTAGTGCTGTGCTCACCACAACACTGTTAGTGCTGTGCTCACCACAACAATGTTAGTGCTGTGCTCACCACAACAATGTTAGTGCTGTGCTCACCACAACACTGTTAGTGCTGTGCTCACCACAACAATGTTAGTGCTGTGCTCACCACAACAATGTTAGTGCTGTGCTCACCACAACACTATGTTAGTGCTGTGCTCGCCACAACAATGTTAGTGCTGTGCTCACCACAACACTATGTTAGTGCTGTGCTCACCACAACACTATGTTAGTGCTGTGCTCACCACAACAATGTTAGTGCTGTGCTCACCACAACAATGTTAGTGCTGTGCTCACCACAACACTGTTAGTGCTGTGCTCACCACAACAATGTTAGTGCTGTGCTCACCACAACACTGTTAGTGCTGTGCTCACCACAACAATGTTAGTGCTGTGCTCACCACAACAATGTTAGTGCTGTGCTCACCACAACACTGTTAGTGCTGTGCTCACCACAACAATGTTAGTGCTGTGCTCACCACAACAATGTTAGTGCTGTGCTCACCACAACACTATGTTAGTGCTGTGCTCGCCACAACAATGTTAGTGCTGTGCTCGCCACAACAATGTTAGTGCTGTGCTCACCACAACAATGTTAGTGCTGTGCTCGCCACAACACTGTTAGTGCTGTGCTCGCCACAACACTATGTTAGTGCTGTGCTCACCACAACACTATGTTAGTGCTGTGCTCACCACAACACTATGTTAGTGCTGTGCTCACCACAACACTGTTAGTGCTGTGCTCACCACAACACTATGTTAGTGCTGTGCTCACCACAACACTATGTTAGTGCTGTGCTCACCACAACACTATGTTAGTGCTGTGCTCACCACAACACTATGTTAGTGCTGTGCTCACCACAACACTATGTTAGTGCTGTGCTCACCACAACACTATGTTAGTGCTGTGCTCACCACAACACTATGTTAGTGCTGTGCTCACCACAACACTATGTTAGTGCTGTGCTCACCACAACACTATGTTAGTGCTGTGCTCACCACAACACTATGTTAGTGCTGTGCTCACCACAACACTATGTTAGTGCTGTGCTCGCCACAACACTATGTTAGTGCTGTGCTCGCCACAACACTATGTTAGTGCTGTGCTCACCACAACACTGTTAGTGCTGTGCTCACCACAACACTGTTAGTGCTGTGCTCACCACAACACTGTTAGTGCTGTGCTCACCACAACACTGTTAGTGCTGTGCTCGCCACAACAATGTTAGTGCTGTGCTCGCCACAACAATGTTAGTGCTGTGCTCGCCACAACAATGTTAGTGCTGTGCTCACCACAACACTATGTTAGTGCTGTGCTCACCACAACAATGTTAGTGCTGTGCTCACCACAACACTGTTAGTGCTGTGCTCACCACAACACTATGTTAGTGCTGTGCTCACCACAACACTATGTTAGTGCTGTGCTCGCCACAACAATGTTAGTGCTGTGCTCGCCACAACAATGTTAGTGCTGTGCTCACCACAACACTATGTTAGTGCTGTGCTCGCCACAACACTATGTTAGTGCTGTGCTCACCACAACAATGTTAGTGCTGTGCTCGCCACAACAATGTTAGTGCTGTGCTCACCACAACAATGTTAGTGCTGTGCTCACCACAACAATGTTAGTGCTGTGCTCGCCACAACAATGTTAGTGCTGTGCTCACCACAACAATGTTAGTGCTGTGCTCACCACAACACTGTTAGTGCTGTGCTCACCACAACAATGTTAGTGCTGTGCTCGCCACAACACTGTTAGTGCTGTGCTCGCCACAACACTATGTTAGTGCTGTGCTCACCACAACACTGTTAGTGCTGTGCTCACCACAACAATGTTAGTGCTGTGCTCACCACAACACTGTTAGTGCTGTGCTCACCACAACACTATGTTAGTGCTGTGCTCACCACAACACTGTTAGTGCTGTGCTCACCACAACAATGTTAGTGCTGTGCTCACCACAACACTGTTAGTGCTGTGCTCACCACAACACTATGTTAGTGCTGTGCTCACCACAACACTGTTAGTGCTGTGCTCGCCACAACACTATGTTAGTGCTGTGCTCGCCACAACACTAT
>NC_091357.1:21777778-21817778 GCF_038502225.1 Cherax quadricarinatus
ATTTAAATCTGACCTGCGCTGAGAGAACACCAAAAATGGCCCAAGAAATGAATATCCTGCAAGAAACTTGGAGGTGATAAGTAACTAAGTGGTAGTCTGCTTGTTCACTGCCTTGAACATCATTATGTCTAAAGACCCAGCACAATAAACTACTGATCTGTGTTTACCAGAAATGCGACGTAACCAAAGATGTACACCATGGATGACGGAATGAGTGGAGTCGAATTTCTGGATGACTTGCAGCGCACTTTGGGAGTCAGAAATAACCACGATTGACAAGGCTATGGTCACAATGTATATGAAAGAGGTGAGACTTGCATATAACTCTGCTGTGAAAATACTGACCGACTCTACTAAATATCCTTGAATTATTCTTACTGGAAAACCGCTTTACACCTGACACCCTCGACACAAACCTGAAGGACAGACTAAGGACAGACAGCGGGCACTTGTTGTATAGCAGTTTTGGAGCTCTACCACTGCTAGATTACCCGAGGGCCCTATAGAAGCCGGGCACTAACCCAGCACCAGTTTTTTGGGGTGTGTGGAATGCCCACGAACTACCATAGTTTATGGTGCAGGTAAAAGGATGTATGGTATTACCTGAGCGCCAGTGGCCCAACTACACAACGAGACACGATATGAACAACATTCACCTGAACACCACATACATTCCGCCTCAACATACGGAGGGAAGGGTAGGAACTTTAAATCCACACTGCATGTATAGCTCGTAACGAAAAAATGTAAATGAGTGACTTACGCGTGTTAGAGCGAGACATATCTGTGCCTAAATCTGCCAGCAGATATACAACAAGTCTTTCAGTGGACCACAGAAAACCATATGATGTTCACGAAGACAAATTTTAGTTGCTTCATTATGGAAATATAGAGAAAATAGAAACTAGAATGGAACAGACAGCCACCATTGAGGACTTTGGTGTGATGTCAGAGGATCTCACATTCAAGGATCACAACAGTGACCACTGTCACAGTCACGAGGAAATTGATAGGATGGATAATAAGAACCTTCAGAACGAGAGATACTAAGTTAGTGATGTCAATAATGGTTCTTTATAAGTGACTTGTTCTCTATAGGTTGTAATATTGCTGTACACTAACAGCCGCTTTTAAGGTCGGTGAAAATGTAGGTCTAGAGAACACAGAGAATGTCCCTCGGCCTGTACTCCTTGGAATGCAGGTGAAAAAAATTCAAAATATTTAAACCTGGAAAATCTTAGTGGGATTCATCCCAAATCTGTACACAGAAATCACTCCCTACAAAAGCAAGAGTCTAAACAGACAATGCAAAATATCACCAATGAGAAGCAGGGATGTCTTCACTATACTGAGAGTTAACGCAATACATGTTGAGGGCCAAAGACTCTTGTACAGCCTCCCATCATACATACACGGGATTACCAGCTAATCTCTGGACGTCTTCAAGAATTTAACCAGTTCCTCAAGTAGTTCTTGATCAGCCGAGCTGAGGTGCATGCGTTAAATTGTGCACAGCCAGTAGTAACACCCTAGTTGATCAGACCTTAACTCACCAGGAGGCCCAGCTGATGGGGTGTTGACCCCTGAAAACATCCTTGAGTTATCCTTCAAATATTGCCTCTGATTCACGCTTAGAGGACGTAGAATCGAGCCTACACTACTGCTCACACCTGTGTTGAATGACCCACAATTATCACAATAATTGATAACAAACAGGCAACAAGGGGGGGGGGGTTGGCCTGTATGTCAGAGTCCCTTATCTGCACGGAGTTGCTGAACACCACAAATGAGGTAGTTGAAGTTCTAACAATAAAGATCGAGAACCAAAACCTAGTCATTGTGGTTGTATACAAGCCACCAGATGCAACCTCACAACAGTTCAAGGAACAGCTACTGAAAATTGATTACTGTTTGGAAAACCTTCCAGCTCCATCCCCAAACATCTTACTGCTTGGTGATTTCAACCTAAGGCATACAAAATGGAAGAATGTAGCAAATAATGTTATAGCTGAAACAATCCCCGGAGGTAGCGCAGATGAAAGGTCACACACACATGAGCTACTAAGTCTCTGCGAAAAACACACCTTAAGCCAGCAGATAGTGGAGCCAACAAGACTAGAAAACACACTTGACCTTATCTTGACAAATCATGAGGACCTGATAAGGGACATAAGAATATCAAAAACAACTAATTCCAATCACAACCTAATCGAAGTCCAGACATACATGCATAGGGGTCCTGATCAGCAGAATGCATGTACCTGTGAAGGTGTCTTCACAAAATACAACTTCAACAACAAGAACATCAACTGGGACCAGGTAAACCATGTCCTAAACGAAACATGTTGGGAAGATGTCTTAAATGACATGGATCCAAACCAGTGCCTTGAAAGGATTAACTTCCTGGCAGCCGAAGCATGTTCTAGGCATATTTCCCTAAGAAAGAAGAAGAGCAGGAGTAAACTGGAGAGAGAAAGACGCTCCCTCTACAGAAGACGACGAAGAGTCACTGAGCTCCTCAGGAGTGCTAGAATATCTGATACACGAAAGGAGGCGCTGACCAGGGAAGTGGAAACTATCGAACTTAAGTTAAATGACTCTTACAGGAACCAGGAGAGGCAGGAGGAGCTTAAAGCTATTAGTGAAATTGAAAGAAATTCAAAATATTTCTTTTCATGTGCCAAAAACAAGGCAAATACCACATCTAGTATCGGGCCCTTACTCAGACAGGATGGGACTTACACAGATGACAAGGAAATGAGTGAAATATTGAAATCCCAGTACGACTCTGTGTCTAGTGAACCACTAATCGGTCTGAGGATCGACGACCCAAATGATTTCTTCATGAATGAGCCTCAAAACTCCATAAATGTATGCCAGATTTCCGACATTACCCTAACTCCGATAGATTTCGAAAAAGCCATTGACAACATGCATATGCACTCAGCCCCGGGCCCAGACTCGTGGAACTCTGTTTTCATTAAAAACTGCAAGAAACCCCTCTCGCGTGCCCTAAGTACACTATGGAGGAGGAGCTTGGACATGGGTGAAATTCCACAGTCACTTAAAACAACGGATATAGCCCCACTCCATAGAGGTGGCAGCAAAGCATTAGCTAAGAACTATAGACCAATAGCTCTGACGTCCCACATCATAAAAATCTTTGAAAGAGTGCTAAGAAGCAGGATTGCAAATCACCTGGATTCCCAAAATCTGCACAATCCAGGGCAACATGGGTTCAGGGCAGGTCGCTCCTGCCTCTCACAACTACTGGATCACTATGACATGGCCTTGGATGCACTGGAAGAAAATCAGAATGCAGATGTAATATACACAGACTTTGCAAAAGCATTTGACAAATGCGATCATGGCGTAATAGCCCATAAAATACGTGCTAAAGGAATAACTGGGAAAGTGGGGAGATGGATCTTCAACTTCCTAACAAATCGAACACAAAGAGTAGTGGTCAACAGAGTTAAATCGGAGGCTGCCATAGTGAAGAGCTCTGTTCCACAAGGCACAGTACTCGCCCCCATCTTATTCCTTATCCTCATATCAGACATAGACAGAGATATACACCACAGCACCGTATCATCCTTTGCGGATGATACTAGGATCTGCATGAGGCTGTCATCTGCTGAGGACGCGGTTAACTTCCAAGAAGATATAAACAAAGTTTTCCAGTGGGCAACGGTAAACAATATGATGTTCAATGAGGACAAATTCCAACTACTCCGTTATGGAAAACTGGAGGAGATAATAACTAGAACAGAGTATACTACTGACTCCGGCCATACAATAGAGCGGAAAAATAATGTAAGGGACCTGGGAGTAGTAATGTCTGAGGATCTCACTTTCAAGGATCACAACAGTGCCACGATCGCATATGCAAAGAAAATAATAGGATGGATAATGAGAACTTTCAAAACGAGAGATGCCAAGCCAATGATGATCCTTTCCAAATCACTTGTTCTCTCTAGGCTGGAATACTGCTGTACATTAACATCTCCATTCAAAGCAGGTGAAATCGCAGATCTAGAGAGTGTACAGAGATCCTTTACTGCACGTATAAGTTCTGTCAAGCACCTTAACTACTGGGAACGCTTGGAAGCATTTGACTTGTACTCGTTGGAACGCAGGAGGGAGAGATATATTATAATCTACACTTGGAAAATCTTGGAAGGAATGGTCCCAAATCTGCACACAGAAATCACTCCCTACGAAAGTAAAAGACTGGGCAGGCGATGCAAAATGCCCCCAATAAAAAGTAGGGGCGCCATTGGTACACTAAGGGAAAACACCATAAGTGCCCGGGGCCCAAGACTGTTCAACAGCCTCCCATCAAGCATTAGGGGAACTGCCAATAAGCCCCTGGCTGCCTTCAAGACCCCTGGCTGCCTTCAAGACCCCTGGCTGCCTTCAAGACCCCTGGCTACCTTCAAGACCCCTGGCTGCCTTCAAGACCCCTGGCTACCTTCAAGACCCCTGGCTACCTTCAAGACCCCTGGCTGCCTTCAAGACCCCTGGCTACCTTCAAGACCCCTGGCTACCTTCAAGACCCCTGGCTGCCTTCAAGACCCCTGGCTACCTTCAAGAGAGAGCTGGACATATACCTAAAGTTAGTGCCGGATCAGCCGGGCTGTGGCTCGTACGTTGGAATGCGTGCGGCAAGCAGTAACAGCCTAGTTGATCAGGCCCTGATCCATCGGGAGGCCTGGTCATGGACCGGGCCGCGGGGGCGTTGATCCCCGGAATAACCTCCAGGTAACCACAAGGTAACACACATGCACACACTCATACACACACACACAAATGCATTATATAAATATATATATATATATATATATATATATATATATATATATATATATATATATATATATATATATATATATATATATATATATATATATATATATATATATATATATATATATATATATAGAGCCTTGACATTTAAAAAACGTTTTTAAATCTTTTTTTCGTATATTAACAGAGGAGAAGACAGTTACAACTGTATGCTCCTCCTCTGCCCGAATTTGTAGCTTCTCTCTCCCACAACCTGAACCTCCACCCACAACCTGTACCTCCACCCACATAACCTGTCTTACCCCCACCTCCCACTACCTCCATCAATGCACATATATAACAACTATCCTCCTCACCACCTTCTTCCTCACCTACCATACATCTACACCTCCACTTATCCTCACCTACCATACATCTACACCTCCACCTATCCTCACCTACCATACATCTACACCTCCACTTATCCTCACCTACCATACATCTACACCTCCACCTATCCTCACCTACCATACATCTACACCTCCACTTATCCTCACCTACCATACATCTACACCTCCACCTATCCTCACCTACCATACATCTACACCTCCACCTATCCTCACCTACCATACATCTACACCTCCACTTATCCTCACCTACCATACATCTACACCTCCACCTATCCTCACCTACCATACATCTACACCTCCACTTATCCTCACCTACCATACATCTACACCTCCACCTATCCTCACCTACCATACATCTACACCTCCACTTATCCTCACCTACCATACATCTACACCTCCATCTACCCTCACCTACCATACATCTACACCTCCACCTACCCTTACCTACCATACATCTACACCTCCACCTACCCTCACCTACCATACATCTACACCTCCACCTATCCTCACCTACCATACATCTACACCTCCACCTATCCTCACCTACCATACATCTACACCTCCACCTATCCTCACCTACCATACATCTACACCTCCACCTACCCTCACCTACCATACATCTACACCTCCACCTATCCTCACCTACCATACATCTACACCTCCACCTATCCTCACCTACCATACATCTACACCTCCACCTACCCTCGCCTACCATACATCTACACCTCCACCTACCCTCACCTACCATACATCTACACCTCCACCTACCCTCACCTACCATACATCTACACCTCCACCTACCCTCACCTACCATACATCTACACCTCCACCTACCCTCACCTACCATACATCTACACCTCCACTTATCCTCACCTACCATACATCTACACCTCCACCTATCCTCACCTACCATACATCTACACCTCCACCTATCCTCACCTACCATACATCTACACCTCCACTTATCCTCACCTACCATACATCTACACCTCCACCTATCCTCTCCTGCCATACATCTACACCTCCACCTATCCTCACCTACCATACATCTACACCTCCACCTATCCTCACCTACCATACATCTACACCTCCACCTACCCTCACCTACCATACATCTACACCTCCACCTATCCTCACCTACCATACATCTACACCTCCACCTACCCTCACCTACCATACATCTACACCTCCACCTATCCTCACCTACCATACATCTACACCTCCACCTATCCTCACCTACCATACATCTACACCTCCACCTACCCTCACCTACCATACATCTACACCTCCACTTATCCTCACCTACCATACATCTACACCTCCACCTACCCTCACCTACCATACATCTACACCTCCACCTATCCTCACCTGCCATACATCTACACCTCCACCTATCCTCACCTACCATACATCTACACCTCCACTTATCCTCACCTACCATACATCTACACCTCCACCTATCCTCACCTACCATACATCTACACCTCCACCTATCCTCACCTACCATACATCTACACCTCCACCTATCCTCACCTACCATACATCTACACCTCCACCTATCCTCACCTACCACACATCTACACCTCCACCTATCCTCACCTACCATACATCTACAAGTCCACCTATCCTCACCTACCATACATCTACACCTCCACCTATCCTCACCTACCATACATCTACACCTCCACCTATCCTCACCTACCATACATCTACACCTCCACCTATCCTCACCTACCATACATCTACACCTCCACCATACATCTACTCCACCTATCCTCACCTACCATACATCTACACCTCCACCTATCCTCACCTACCATACATCTACACCTCCACCTATCCTCACCTACCATACATCTACACCTCCACCTATCCTCACCTACCATACATCTACACCTCCACCTATCCTCACCTACCACACATCTACACCTCCACCTATCCTCACCTACCATACATCTACACCTCCACCTATCCTCACCTACCACACATCTACACCTCCACCTACCCTCACCTACCATACTCTACACCTCCACTCCACCTATCCTCACCTACCACCTCCACATCTACACCTCCACCTACCTATCCTCACCTACCACATCTACACCTCCACCTACCTATCCTCACCTACCATACATCTACACCTCCACTTATCCTCACCTACCATACATCTACACCTCCACCTATCCTCACCTACCATACATCTACACCTCCACCTATCCTCACCTACCATACATCTACACCTCCACCTATCCTCACCTACCATACATCTACACCTCCACCTACCCTCACCTACCATACATCTACACCTCCACCTATCCTCACCTACCATACATCTACACCTCCACCTATCCTCACCTACCATACATCTACACCTCCACCTATCCTCACCTACCATACATCTACACCTCCACCTATCCTCACCTACCATACATCTACACCTCCACCTATCCTCACCTACCATACATCTACACCTCCACCTATCCTCACCTACCATACATCTACACCTCCACCTATCCTCACCTACCACACATCTACACCTCCACCTATCCTCACCTACCATACATCTACACCTCCACCTATCCTCACCTACCATACATCTACACCTCCACCTATCCTCACCTACCATACATCTACACCTCCACCTATCCTCACCTACCATACATCTACACCTCCACCTATCCTCACCTACCATACATCTACACCTCCACCTATCCTCACCTACCACACATCTACACCTCCACCTATCCTCACCTACCATACATCTACACCTCCACCTATCCTCACCTACCATACATCTACACCTCCACCTATCCTCACCTACCACACATCTACACCTCCACCTATCCTCACCTACCATACATCTACACCTTCACGAAGTCAGAGTTTGACGGGTTTACCCCTCAGTTCACAGATTTAAGATATATTACCCAATATTAACTCATTTACAAACTAACAGCTCTTATCTTACTTATATTAATAATAATAATCATTATTATAATAAAAATAATAATAGTAATCATAATATATATAGCAATAAGTCATACTGGATACACAAGTGTGGTACAAGTGGCGCTCCGTATTAAGTCTGTCTTGTATACAAGATATATCAGACTGTCTCAAGCTAGGACCAACAACACTGTAGTATATACTGGTATACAACACTACAGTATACACTGGTATACAACACTACAGTATACACTGGTATACAACACTAGTATATACTGGTATACAACACTAGTATACACTGGTATACAACACTACAGTATACACTGGTATACAACACTACAGTATACACTGGTATACAACACTGCAGTATACACTGGTATACAACACTAGTATATACTGGTATACAACACTAGTATACACTGGTATACAACACTAGTATATACTGGTATACAACACTAGTATATACTGGTATACAACACTAGTATACACTGGTATACAACACTAGTATACACTGGTATACAACACTACAGTATACACTGGTATACAACACTACAGTATACACTGGTATACAACACTAGTATACACTGGTATACAACACTACAGTATACACTGGTATACAACACTGCAGTATACACTGGTATACAACACTACAGTATACACTGGTATACAACACTACAGTATACACTGGTATACAACACTACAGTATACACTGGTATACAACACTACAGTATACACTGGTATACAACACTACAGTATACACTGGTATACAACACTACAGTATATACTGGTATACAACACTACAGTATACACTGGTATACAACACTACAGTATACACTGGTATACAACACTACAGTATACACTGGTATACAACACTACAGTATACACTGGTATACAACACTACAGTATACACTGGTATACAACACTGCAGTATACACTGGTATACAACACTACAGTATACACTGGTATACAACACTACAGTATACACTGGTATACAACACTACAGTATACACTGGTATACAACACTACAGTATACACTGGTATACAACACTACAGTATACACTGGTATACAACACTGCAGTATACACTGGTATACAACACTAGTATATACTGGTATACAACACTGTAGTGTATACTGGTATACAACACTACAGTATACACTGGTATACAACACTGTAGTGTATACTGGTATACAACACTACAGTATACACTGGTATACAACGCTACAGTATACATTGGTATACAACACTAGTATATACTGGTATACAACACTACAGTATACACTGGTATACAACGCTACAGTATACATTGGTATACAACACTAGTAGATACTGGTATACAACACTGCAGTATACACTGGTATACAACACTACAGTATACACTGGTATACAACACTACAGTATACACTGGTATACAACACTACAGTATACACTGGTATACAACACTACAGTATACACCGGTATACAACACTGCAGTATATACTGGTATACAACACTGCAGTATACACTGGTATACAACACTACAGTATACACTGGTATACAACACTACAGTATACACTGGTATACAACACTACAGTATACACTGGTATACAACACTACAGTATACACTGGTATACAACACTACAGTATACACTGGTATACAACACTACAGTATACACCGGTATACAACACTGCAGTATACACTGGTATACAACACTGCAGTATACACTGGTATACAACACTACAGTATACACTGGTATACAACACTACAGTATACACTGGTATACAACACTACAGTATACACTGGTATACAACACTACAGTATACACTGGTATACAACACTACAGTATACACTGGTATACAACACTACAGTATACACTGGTATACAACACTACAGTATACACTGATATACAACACTACAGTATACACTGGTATACAACACTACAGTATACACTGGTATACAACACTACAGTATACACTGGTATACAACACTACAGTATACACTGGTATACAACACTACAGTATACACTGGTATACAACACTACAGTATACACTGATATACAACACTACAGTATACACTGGTATACAACACTGCAGTATACACTGGTATACAACACTAGTATATACTGGTATACAACACTGTAGTGTATACTGGTATACAACACTACAGTATACACTGGTATACAACACTGTAGTGTATACTGGTATACAACACTACAGTATACACTGGTATACAACGCTACAGTATACATTGGTATACAACACTAGTATATACTGGTATACAACACTACAGTATACACTGGTATACAACGCTACAGTATACATTGGTATACAACACTAGTAGATACTGGTATACAACACTGCAGTATACACTGGTATACAACACTACAGTATACACTGGTATACAACACTACAGTATACACTGGTATACAACACTACAGTATACACTGGTATACAACACTACAGTATACACTGGTATACAACACTACAGTATACACCGGTATACAACACTGCAGTATATACTGGTATACAACACTGCAGTATACACTGGTATACAACACTACAGTATACACTGGTATACAACACTGCAGTATACACTGGTATACAACACTACAGTATACACTGGTATACAACACTACAGTATACACTGGTATACAACACTACAGTATACACTGGTATACAACACTACAGTATACACCGGTATACAACACTGCAGTATACACTGGTATACAACACTGCAGTATACACTGGTATACAACACTACAGTATACACTGGTATACAACACTACAGTATACACTGGTATACAACACTACAGTATACACTGGTATACAACACTACAGTATACACTGGTATACAACACTACAGTATACACTGGTATACAACACTACAGTATACACTGGTATACAACACTACAGTATACACTGGTATACAACACTACAGTATACACTGGTATACAACACTACAGTATACACTGGTATACAACACTGCAGTATACACTGGTATACAACACTAGTATATACTGGTATACAACACTGTAGTGTATACTGGTATACAACACTACAGTATACACTGGTATACAACACTGTAGTGTATACTGGTATACAACACTACAGTATACACTGGTATACAACGCTACAGTATACATTGGTATACAACACTAGTATATACTGGTATACAACACTACAGTATACACTGGTATACAACGCTACAGTATACATTGGTATACAACACTAGTAGATACTGGTATACAACACTGCAGTATACACTGGTATACAACACTACAGTATACACTGGTATACAACACTGCAGTATACACTGGTATACAACACTACAGTATACACTGGTATACAACACTACAGTATACACTGGTATACAACACTGCAGTATACACTGGTATACAACACTACAGTATACACTGGTATACAACACTACAGTATACACTGGTATACAACACTACAGTATACACTGGTATACAACACTACAGTATACACTGGTATACAACACTACAGTATACACTGGTATACAACACTACAGTATACACTGGTATACAACACTACAGTATACACTGGTATACAACACTACAGTATACACTGGTATACAACACTACAGTATACACTGGTATACAACACTACAGTATACACTGGTATACAACACTACAGTATACACTGGTATACAACACTACAGTATACACTGGTATACAACACTACAGTATACACTGGTATACAACACTACAGTATACACTGGTATACAACACTACAGTATACACTGGTATACAACACTGCAGTATACATCAGTATACAAGTAGAAAAAACAGCATACGTCAGTATACAAGAACACAAAAGTTTAAAACACAGCAGTATACATCAATATATAACAATACAACAATACATAAGTAGAACACAGTAGTATACAGTAATATACTTACCCATAATACATAATACTTTAACTAAAGATCAAGTTACCATCTAAAGTATACAAGACAAGGACAGTATACACCAGTGTTTTACACTCATTATACAAACAAGAAATAATAACATACAACACAAAACTTGTCTTAAACAAGTGTGATAGATAATGCATAAAAAATATGAATATTTTTTGTATATTTATATATATATTATTAAATGTGAACTAAAATAATTTATTATTATTATGGTCGTCTGAAACAATAGACCGAGTCCGGTAAATCGGACCGAGTCCGGTAATCGGACCGAGTCCGGTAAACGGACCGAGTCCGGTAAATCGGACCGAGTCCGCTAAACGGACCGAGTCCGCTAAATCGGACCGAGTCCGCTAAACGGACCGAGTCCGGTAAACGGACCGAGTCCGGTAAATCGGAGCGTCGTCCGGTAAAGTTCCGTTCACGAAAAATAATTTTAATAATAAGAAAGCGGTACATGATAAAGGAAGAGATAACGATGAAAGAATAACAAGACTGGTTTGGTACATGTAAATGTTCAGAGATTATTTAGTTTAGTTTAACAGAAAGGCAAAATTGTTAATGGAGGTTATACAGTGTGCTCTTGAGATGTGCTCTTGAGGTGTGTCCTGAGATGTGTTCTGAGATGTGTTCTGAGATGTGTTCTGAGAAGTGTTCTGAGATTTGCTCTGAGATGTGTTCCGAGATGTGTTCTGAGATGTGTTCTGAGATGTGTTCTGAGAATTGTTCTGAGATGTGTTCTGAGATGTGCTCTTGAAATATGTTCTGAGGTGTATTCTTGAGATGTGTTCTGAGATGTATTCTTGAGATGTGTTCTGAGATGTGTTCTGAGATTTGTTCTGAGATGTTCTGAGATGTGCTCTGAGATGTGTTCTGAGATGTGCTCTGAGAAGTGTTCGGAGATGTGTTCTGAGATTTGTTCTGAGATGTTCTGAGATGTGCTCTGAGATGTGTTCTGAGATGTGCTCTGAGAAGTGTTCTGAGATGTGTTCTGAGATTTGTTCTGAGATGTTCTGAGATGTGTTCTGAGATGTGCTCTGAGAAGTGTTCTGAGATGTGTTCTGAGATTTGTTCTGAGATGCTCTGAGATGTGCTCTGAGAAGTGTTCTGAGATGTGTTCTGAGATTTGTTCTGAGATGTTCTGAGATGTGCTCTGAGATGTGTTCTGAGATGTTCTGAGATGTGCTCTGAGATGTGTTCTGAGATGTACTCAGTTCAAGGTTAGTTTATATTTCTTGTGGTACAGCATTACAAACTAAGAGTTGTAATAAAGTTGGTAGAATTACCGACAATATGTAAAGTAAAAGGACACAAGTGCAACTAATGTGACATTTATTGTGGAAACGTTTCGCTCTCCAGGAGCTTTATGGCTTGATAAAGCTCCTGGAGAGCGAAACGTTGCCACAATAAATGTCACATTAGTTGCACTTGTGTCCTTTTACTTTACAAACTAAGAGTTGTTATCCTGCCTCATCTCATTTACAGACTAAGAGTTGTTATCCTGCTTCATCTCATTTACAGACTAAGAGTTGTTATCCTGCCTCAGTTCATTTACAGACTAAGAGTTGTTATCCTGCCTCAGTTCATTTACAGACTAAGAGTTGTTATCCTGCCTCAGTTCATTTACAGACTAAGAGTTGTTATCCTGCCTCATCTCATTTACAGACTAAGAGTTGTTATCCTGCCTCAGTTCATTTACAGACTAAGAGTTGTTATCCTGCCTCAGTTCATTTACAGACTAAGAGTTGTTATCCTGCCTCAGTTCATTTACAGACTAAGAGTTGTTATCCTGCATCATCTCATTTACAGACTAAGAGTTGTTATCCTGCCTCATCTCATTTACAGACTAAGAGTTGTTATCCTGCCTCAGTTCATTTACAAACTAAGAGTTGTTATCCTGCCTCAGCTCATTTACAAACTAAGAGTTGTTATCCTGCCTCAGTTCATTTACAGACTAAGAGTTGTTATCCTGCCTCATCTCATTTACAGACTAAGAGTTGTTATCCTGCCTCATCTCATTTACAGACTAAGAGTTGTTATCCTGCCTCATCTCATTTACAGACTAAGAGTTGTTATCCTGCCTCAGTTCATTTACAGACTAAGAGTTGTTATCCTGCCTCATCTCATTTACAGACTAAGAGTTGTTATCCTGCCTCAGTTCATTTACAGACTAAGAGTTGTTATCCTGCCTCATCTCATTTACAGACTAAGAGTTGTTATCCTGCCTCAGTTCATTTACAGACTAAGAGTTGTTATCCTGCCTCATCTCATTTACAAACTAAGAGTTGTTATCCTGCCTCAGCTCATTTACAAACTAAGAGTTGTTATCCTGCCTCAGCTCATTTACAGACTAAGAGTTGTTATCCTGCCTCAGTTCATTTACAAACTAAGAGTTGTTATCCTGCCTCATCTCATTTACAAACTAAGAGTTGTTATCCTGCCTCATCTCATTTACAGACTAAGAGTTGTTATCCTGCCTCATCTCATTTACAGACTAAGAGTTGTTATCCTGCCTCAGTTCATTTACAGACTAAGAGTTGTTATCCTGCCTCAGTTCATTTACAGACTAAGAGTTGTTATCCTGCCTCAGCTCATTTACAAACTAAGAGTTGTTATCCTGCCTCAGTTCATTTACAGACTAAGAGTTGTTATCCTGCCTCAGTTCATTTACAAACTAAGAGTTGTTATCCTGCCTCATCTCATTTACAAACTAAGAGTTGTTATCCTGCCTCATCTCATTTACAAACTAAGAGTTGTTATCCTGCCTCAGTTCATTTACAGACTAAGAGTTGTTATCCTGCCTCAGTTCATTTACAGACTAAGAGTTGTTATCCTGCCTCCCCTGATTTACAACATAGTTGTTATCCTGCCTCATATGATTTACAACATAGTTGTTATCCTGCCTCATATGATTTACAACATAGTTGTTATCCTGCCTCATATGATTTACAATATAGTTGTTATCCTGCCTCCCCTGATTTACAACATAGTTGTTATCCTGCCTCATATGATTTACAACATAGTTGTTATCCTGCCTCATCTCATTTACAGACTAAGAGTTGTTATCCTGCCTCAGTTCATTTACAGACTAAGAGTTGTTATCCTGCCTCAGTTCATTTACAGACTAAGAGTTGTTATCCTGCCTCAGCTCATTTACAAACTAAGAGTTGTTATCCTGCCTCAGTTCATTTACAGACTAAGAGTTGTTATCCTGCCTCAGTTCATTTACAAACTAAGAGTTGTTATCCTGCCTCAGCTCATTTACAGACTAAGAGTTGTTATCCTGCCTCAGTTCATTTACAGACTAAGAGTTGTTATCCTGCCTCAGTTCATTTACAGACTAAGAGTTGTTATCCTGCCTCAGTTCATTTACAGACTAAGAGTTGTTATCCTGCCTCAGTTCATTTACAGACTAAGAGTTGTTATCCTGCCTCAGTTCATTTACAGACTAAGAGTTGTTATCCTGCATCATCTCATTTACAGACTAAGAGTTGTTATCCTGCCTCATCTCATTTACAGACTAAGAGTTGTTATCCTGCCTCAGTTCATTTACAAACTAAGAGTTGTTATCCTGCCTCAGCTCATTTACAAACTAAGAGTTGTTATCCTGCCTCAGTTCATTTACAGACTAAGAGTTGTTATCCTGCCTCATCTCATTTACAGACTAAGAGTTGTTATCCTGCCTCATCTCATTTACAGACTAAGAGTTGTTATCCTGCCTCATCTCATTTACAGACTAAGAGTTGTTATCCTGCCTCAGTTCATTTACAGACTAAGAGTTATCCTGCCTCATCTCATTTACAGACTAAGAGTTGTTATCCTGCCTCAGTTCATTTACAGACTAAGAGTTGTTATCCTGCCTCATCTCATTTACAGACTAAGAGTTGTTATCCTGCCTCAGTTCATTTACAGACTAAGAGTTGTTATCCTGCCTCATCTCATTTACAAACTAAGAGTTGTTATCCTGCCTCAGCTCATTTACAAACTAAGAGTTGTTATCCTGCCTCAGCTCATTTACAGACTAAGAGTTGTTATCCTGCCTCAGTTCATTTACAAACTAAGAGTTGTTATCCTGCCTCATCTCATTTACAAACTAAGAGTTGTTATCCTGCCTCATCTCATTTACAGACTAAGAGTTGTTGTCCTGCCTCATCTCATTTACAGACTAAGAGTTGTTATCCTGCCTCAGTTCATTTACAGACTAAGAGTTGTTATCCTGCCTCAGTTCATTTACAGACTAAGAGTTGTTATCCTGCCTCAGCTCATTTACAAACTAAGAGTTGTTATCCTGCCTCAGTTCATTTACAGACTAAGAGTTGTTATCCTGCCTCAGTTCATTTACAAACTAAGAGTTGTTATCCTGCCTCATATGATTTACAACATAGTTGTTATCCTGCCTCATATGATTTACAACATAGTCGTTATCCTGCCTCAGTTCATTTACAGACTAAGAGTTGTTATCCTGCCTCAGTTCATTTACAGACTAAGAGTTGTTATCCTGCCTCAGTTCATTTACAAACTAAGAGTTGTTATCCTGCCTCATATGATTTACAACATAGTTGTTATCCTGCCTCATATGATTTACAACATAGTTGTTATCCTGCCTCATATGATTTACAATATAGTTGTTATCCTGCCTCAGTTAATTTACAGACTAAGAGTTGTTATCCTGCCTCAGCTCATTTACAAACTAAGAGTTGTTATCCTGCCTCAGCTCATTTACAGACTAAGAGTTGTTATCCTGCCTCAGTTCATTTACAGACTAAGAGTTGTTATCCTGCCTCAGCTCATTTACAGACTAAGAGTTGTTATCCTGCCTCAGCTCATTTACAAACTAAGAGTTGTTATCCTGCCTCAGTTCATTTACAGACTAAGAGTTGTTATCCTGCCTCAGTTCATTTACAAACTAAGAGTTGTTATCCTGCCTCAGCTCATTTACAGACTAAGAGTTGTTATCCTGCCTCAGTTCATTTACAGACTAAGAGTTGTTATCCTGCCTCAGTTCATTTACAGACTAAGAGTTGTTATCCTGCCTCAGTTCATTTACAGACTAAGAGTTGTTATCCTGCCTCATCTCATTTACAGACTAAGAGTTGTTATCCTGCCTCAGTTTATTTACAGACTAAGAGTTGTTATCCTGCCTCAGTTCATTTACAGACTAAGAGTTGTTATCCTGCCTCAGTTCATTTACAGACTAAGAGTTGTTATCCTGCCTCATCTCATTTACAGACTAAGAGTTGTTATCCTGCCTCATCTCATTTACAGACTAAGAGTTGTTATCCTGCCTCAGTTCATTTACAAACTAAGAGTTGTTATCCTGCCTCAGCTCATTTACAAACTAAGAGTTGTTATCCTGCCTCAGTTCATTTACAGACTAAGAGTTGTTATCCTGCCTCATCTCATTTACAAACTAAGAGTTGTTATCCTGCCTCAGCTCATTTACAAACTAAGAGTTGTTATCCTGCCTCAGCTCATTTACAGACTAAGAGTTGTTATCCTGCCTCAGTTCATTTACAAACTAAGAGTTGTTATCCTGCCTCATCTCATTTACAAACTAAGAGTTGTTATCCTGCCTCATCTCATTTACAAACTAAGAGTTGTTATCCTGCCTCATCTCATTTACAGACTAAGAGTTGTTATCCTGCCTCAGTTCATTTACAGACTAAGAGTTGTTATCCTGCCTCAGTTCATTTAGAGACTAAGAGTTGTTATCCTGCCTCAGCTCATTTACAAACTAAGAGTTGTTATCCTGCCTCAGTTCATTTACAGACTAAGAGTTGTTATCCTGCCTCAGTTCATTTACAAACTAAGAGTTGTTATCCTGCCTCATATGATTTACAACATAGTCGTTATCCTGCCTCATATGATTTACAATATAGTTGTTATCCTGCCTCATATGATTTACAACATAGTTGTTATCCTGCCTCAGTTAATTTACAGACTAAGAGTTGTTATCCTGCCTCATCTCATTTACAAACTAAGAGTTGTTATCCTGCCTCATCTCATTTACAGACTAAGAGTTGTTATCCTGCCTCAGTTCATTTACAGACTAAGAGTTGTTATCCTGCCTCAGTTCATTTACAGACTAAGAGTTGTTATCCTGCCTCAGCTCATTTACAAACTAAGAGTTGTTATCCTGCCTCAGTTCATTTACAGACTAAGAGTTGTTATCCTGCCTCAGTTCATTTACAAACTAAGAGTTGTTATCCTGCCTCAGCTCATTTACAGACTAAGAGTTGTTATCCTGCCTCAGTTCATTTACAGACTAAGAGTTGTTATCCTGCCTCAGCTCATTTACAAACTAAGAGTTGTTATCCTGCATCATCTCATTTACAGACTAAGAGTTGTTATCCTGCCTCAGTTCATTTACAGACTAAGAGTTGTTATCCTGCCTCAGTTCATTTACAGACTAAGAGTTGTTATCCTGCCTCAGTTCATTTACAGACTAAGAGTTGTTATCCTGCCTCAGCTCATTTACAGACTAAGAGTTGTTATCCTGCCTCAGTTCATTTACAGACTAAGAGTTGTTATCCTGCCTCAGCTCATTTACAGACTAAGAGTTGTTATCCTGCCTCAGTTCATTTACAGACTAAGAGTTGTTATCCTGCCTCAGCTCATTTACAGACTAAGAGTTGTTATCCTGCCTCAGTTCATTTACAGACTAAGAGTTGTTATCCTGCCTCAGCTCATTTACAAACTAAGAGTTGTTATCCTGCATCATCTCATTTACAGACTAAGAGTTGTTATCCTGCCTCAGTTCATTTACAGACTAAGAGTTGTTATCCTGCCTCAGTTCATTTACAGACTAAGAGTTGTTATCCTGCCTCAGTTCATTTACAGACTAAGAGTTGTTATCCTGCCTCAGCTCATTTACAGACTAAGAGTTGTTATCCTGCCTCAGTTCATTTACAGACTAAGAGTTGTTATCCTGCCTCAGCTCATTTACAGACTAAGAGTTGTTATCCTGCCTCATTTCATTTACAGACTAAGAGTTGTTATCCTGCCTCAGCTCATTTACAGACTAAGAGTTGTTATCCTGCCTCATCTCATTTACAGACTAAGAGTTGTTATCCTGCCTCAGCTCATTTACAGACTAAGAGTTGTTATCCTGCCTCAGCTCATTTACAGACTAAGAGTTGTTATCCTGCCTCAGCTCATTTACAGACTAAGAGTTGTTATCCTGCCGTAAAACATTCACAAACTCCCACTCATTATCAACATTTAAACAATCATATACATTACAAGAGTAAATAGCACAATTCATAAACACTATGAGTGTAAATTATACAAATCTCACAGAAACAAATATATAAGCAATACAAATCATACGTGTCAGAAGTGTATATTATCAGAGCACAAATCATACACATGGTCAACGCTCCCTCGTATTGTTCACGTTCACAACCATCCACTGAACGGACGTGTTCAACAGACCTCAACATCCCACTCCACCCATGAACAAACACGAAATTGATGAACATTCTTTATCTTCTCTGTTCTCTCTCTCTCTCTCTCTCTCTCCCAATATTTTCTTCTCAGCGTAATAGAAAATTCGACCTGAATTATTGTCTCTCTTTCAAGCACAAGTGATTCATGTACTCCAGTCTTGTGTACATGTACTCCAGTCTTGTGTACATGTACACCAGTCTTGTGTACATGTACACCAGTCTTGTGTACATGTACTCCAGTCTTGTGTAGATGTACTCCAGTCTTGTGTGCATGTACACCAGTCTTGTGTACATGTACACCAGTCTTGTGTACATGTACACCAGTCTTGTGTACATGTACTCCAGTCTTGTGTACATGTACTCCAGTCTTGTGTACATGTACACCAGTCTTGTGTACATGTACACCAGTCTTGTGTACATGTACACCAGTCTTGTGTATGCGTACTCCAGTCTTGTGTACATGTACACCAGTCTTGTGTACATGTACTCCAGTCTTGTGTACATGTACACCAGTCTTGTGTACATGTACTCCAGTCTTGTGTACATGTACTCCAGTCTTGTGTACATGTACACCAGTCTTGTGTACATGTACACCAGTCTTGTGTACATGTACTCCAGTCTTGTGTACATGTACTCCAGTCTTGTGTACATGTACTCCAGTCTTGTGTACATGTACACCAGTCTTGTGTACATGTACTCCAGTCTTGTGTACATGTACTCCAGTCTTGTGTACATGTACTCCAGTCTTGTGTACATGTACACCAGTCTTGTGTACATGTACACCAGTCTTGTGTACATGTACTCCAGTCTTGTGTACATGTACTCCAGTCTTGTGTACATGTACACCAGTCTTGTGTACATGTACACCAGTCTTGTGTACATGTACACCAGTCTTGTGTACATGTACTCCAGTCTTGTGTACATGTACTCCAGTCTTGTGTACATGTACTCCAGTCTTGTGTACATGTACACCAGTCTTGTGTACATGTTCTCCACTCTCACTCCCAGTAATTATAATTTCTTTACTCACATCATTATTTACTCTGGTAAAGTTCCCTTTCTTGGTATAATTATTATTTTTCAAGGGTCGAGCATCATCAGTGCATCATCTGCTAACAGCAACGTTCTCCACCTTATTGTTCTTCTTGTTTATGTTACTTTATGAGAGAGAGAGAGAGAGAGAGAGAGAGAGAGAGAGAGAGAGAGAGAGAGAGAGAGAGATTTAATTAGGCAACTTAATTAGGTTCAAAAACCTGTCTTCTACACGAGGGTCATTAAGGTTGCATGTCACCTGTTCACCACCAGTCAAGAATATTTTAATACCTAGAATAATGATGTAGATAAACTCTGAGCGTATATACACTGGCAGTTACATTTCACACATACACACACACACGTACACAGTATATATGCACATACATACCTTAGTGTATATGCATTGAGACACACACACACACACACACCGTATATATACACATACACACGGTATATATATCATACCGTAGTGTATATACACTGAGATACACACACCGTATATATACACATACCGTAGTGTATCTACACTGAGATACACACACACCGTATATATACACATACCTTAGTGTATATACACTGAGATACACACACCGTATATATACACGTACCTTAGTGTATATACAGAGAGAAACATACAGCTGGGTGTATATATCTAGGTATCTAGACACACAGCACGCACACAAGATAAACCAGCGCCTGTTTTAAATATTTAAACCATACTTGGACTATCTTAATATTGCTTTGTCGCCTCAATAAAATATGAGACATATCCTTTACTTGTTATTTATTGAAGCTCCTTTATTTATGGTGTCTCTGACCGAGAGTTTAACCAAAAAAAAAAAATGCAAGGAACTTCTACTGGTTAAATTATTACTGTATTGTATGTTGGTACTGAAGGAGTGTACGAACAGTCGAGTCTACTCCAGCCCCTTCCCCTGCCTTCCCTACCTGCTACCACCCTCCCCTGGCTCCCCTGGTTCCTACTACCCTCCTCTGGTTCAACCTGTCGCTGCACCCTCTCTATCTTGACACTTGGGTGCACTGTAGGTGACATGATGTCTCTCTCTCTCTCTCTCTCTCTCTCTCTCTCTCTCTCAAACAAGACAAATCAACTACATTGAATGCAACATATATGGTTTGAAGGAACTTAATTATCAGTGTGGCAGCTCTCACTTACTGGCTATATCAGGTGTCCAACCCTGCCTCTCCCTCCTAGCCTCAAGATGAAGAACAAGAAGAACAAGAAGAACATGAAGAAGAACAAGAAGACGACTACTTCTGATTAGTAACCCAAGTTAAGCAGCCTGGCTTATGTCCCCTAGGCTCCTCCAACCCCCCTCCTACAAGTAAGCCACCCACAACAGTCCACCAACCCTAGGGTACCTATTTACTGCTAGGTGGACAGGGGCAGCAGGTGGACAGAAAATTTGTCCAGACGTCTCAACTCACCAGGTAATCGAACCAGGGTCCCTTTGGTTATGAGACGCTGTATTAGCGAGTTCTACATTTCTTTTTAATTTATTAGCCTATTTCATACAACCTACAACTGAATACAGAAATAAAACGATGAAGAGATGCGCTAAACCCTTATGAGTTTAGAGCATATCTCTGCGCTGATGGCAGGGATAAGCGTAAGTAGGAATGTGTGAAGGTTAGGAGCAAGTGAGGAGATAAAGGATGTGTGAGGGTAGCAGTTAATAATAATAATAATAATAATAATAATAATAATAATAATAATAATAATAATAATAAATAATCTTTATTTCTACCAGTACGTGATACAACTTATACAGACCATAGCTGACACCAATACAGTAATATAGAGAAAGCCACTTGTTATGCAGAGGAATTCGGGTAAATTAGGTTAATTTTGTCCCCAGGATGCGACCTACACCAGTCTACTAATACCCAGGTACCTACTTACTTACTAGGAAAAAACAGGTGTTTTAAGGAAACACGTCCAATGTCACCACAGTTCAATAGGCTGGTCTCCGGTAATTAAGAAGACGTATCTGTTGGTGTTTTTACTCTCATATATCTGAGTAAGTTCATTTCCTTCCACACTCCATCACTCCAACACACTCACTCCAACACACTCCCTCACTCCAACACTCTCTCTCACTCCAACACTCTCACTCCAACACACTCTCTCACTCCAACATACTCCAATACACTCCCTCACTCCAACACACTCCCTCACTCCAACACTCTCTCTCACTCCAACACACTCTCTCACTCCAACACACTCCCTCACTCCAATACACTCTCTCACTCCCACACACTCTCTCACTCCCACACACTCCCTCACTCCAAGTGTTTATGTATACTGTAAACAATGGGGCCCAATACGGACCCCTGTGGAACACCACTTGTAATAGGTCCCATTCCGAGTTCTTCATATTTATGCCAACTCACTGCTGTCTGTCAGTCATCCACGCATGGATCCAGGAGAGAGTTTACCCTCCTATGCCATGCGACGCTACTTTCTTCAACTCTCTCTTGTGTGGAACTCTATCAGAAGCCTTCCTCAGGTTCATACACACAATGTCGTTGTTTTTATCATGGTCTATCACCTCAAATACCTTAGTGAAAAAAAGGCAGTAAATTCGTTTGGCAAGAATTTCCACCGTATTGAGATTCATTTATCACAACCGGTTTGATCCTAGAAAAAATACCTCCAGTTTCCCTGAATCAAGAGCCTTTCACCGGCATCAAGGTACCCAATCTTGAAGGGATAATCACACACACACACACACACACACACACACACACACACACACACACACACACACACACACACACACACACACACACACACTCAAGTATATATAACGAGGTTCAATGAAGCGTATCTTATCTTAACTACGTTGTTGTTATGTTGATACATATTACAGTCCTGCCAGCAGCTCCTCTCAAGACTCTACCTTAATACTTGAATATTATCTTCAAGTTTGTTGACAGGTTCCCCTCTCCTCCCTCCCGAACCCCACAACTCCCCTAGGCAATGCTTAGGAAACGTACCTAATGTCATTTACCCCCCGGAGGGTTATTAACCCAGGATGACCTTGGTGGGTTATCTAGGGGGTTCATAACCCAGGATAACCTTGGTGGGTTATCTAGGGGTTTATTACCCAGGATAACTTTGGTGGGTTATCTAGGGGTTCGTACAACACGCACTGAGAAAACAGACGCCAGATTTCTAGGAAGTCTCAGATGAGACTCAGATTGGACTCCCAAGGGCATAAGTGGCACACGAACTGCTCTTAAAAATCACCATTTTTTTTGTATATAGATGCGAGTTGACCTGTAGCAGGTTTATATCAGTAAACGGAGACACATGTGATTCAGTCCCTTCAGGCATGTCCTTCACATAAGTCAGAAACAGTGCTGGTCGTAACACTGAACCTTGCGGTACCCCGCTAGTTACTCTTCCTGCACAATCATTCTTCGCTTTCTTTACTCTTAGATACTGTTTGATCCACCAGAATAAGGCCTCTGTTAATCTTGCCTGCACCTTAAGAGGCACCTAAGTTCCCCGTCTTCTAATATCATGTTCATTTTCCCCTATAATCTACCTTGTCCATAATTACTATCGTATCTGTTTTATCTGCTTTCGTAAGGTGAAGTCCAGGATCTTTCCTTAATTCATGGTATAATTTAACAAATCTTTGATGACAGTTGTGTTGTAGAGGTGTGAGGAAAGTTATACCATGAATTAAGTAAAGATCCTGGATAGTAATTATAGACAAGGTGGATTATAGTGGAAAATGAACATGATTTTAGAAGACGGGGGAACTTAGGTGCCCCTTAAGTACAGCATCAAATGCCGTCTTGCAGTCTAAAAAAAAATGCAGTCCACCCAATCTCTCTTTCTCTCCTGTTTCACGTATGTTACCTTGTCATAAAACTACAACCACTCCAAGTGTTCTATTGATGGTAAACTTCTGATGTTCCACTGATGACAAGCTCTTTCACCTTGTATGGTATACTTGCCACTGTAACGAATTCTGTAGCATCAATGCTTCCTGTCTCCTTAAATACAGATGCTACACTCACTATCCTCCAGATCTATGGCAATTATCCCATCTTCAATGATTTAGACACTAGGCCTGTTGTGGGTGTGTAGGTGTGTAGGTGTGTTAGTTAGTTAGTTACCATTTTGTCCTAGGCACATGTCGATTAGACACTAGGCCTGTTGTGTGTGTGTAGGTGTGTAGGTGTGTGTGTGTGTGTGTGTGTGTGTGTGTGTGTGTGTGTGTGTGTGTGTGTGTGTGTGTGTGTGTGTGTGTGTGTGTAAGCGTGAGTGGCTGCCACTCAGACATTTCCTGCACTTGGTTATCAGATATTCTGGAATGCTTGTGTAGCCCATGGCTGTACTACCATTGGTTTAGTGACCCTGACCAGTGATCGCTCTAACGGACGACACCCCATGATCAAACTGGACCCATGCTGTGGGCCACCTTCGCCGTTTTACCCACGATAAGACTGAACCCATGCTGTGGGCCACCTCCTCCCACTTCCCCATCACACATTGAACCCATGATTTAAATTTGTTGTGTAATATCTCATAAAAAATAATGAGAAACCGTGACCTTGACCACCATTACCGTGACCTTGACCACCATTACCGTGACCTTGACCACCATTACCGTGATCTTGACCACCATTACCGTGACCTTGACCACCATTACCGTGATCTTGACCACCATTACCGTGATCTTGACCACCATTACCGTGATCTTGACCACCATTACCGTGATCTTGACCACCATTACCGTGACCTTGACCACCATTACCGTGACCTTGACCACCATTACCGTGACCTTGACCACCATTACCGTGACCTTGACCACCATTACCGTGACCTTGACCACCATTACCGTGACCTTGACCACCATTACCGTGACCTTGACCACCATTACCGTGACCTTAACCACCATTACCGTGACCTTGACCACCATTACCGTGACCTTAACCACCATTACCGTGACCTTGACCACCATTACCGTGACCTTGACCACCATTACCGTGACCTTGACCACCATTACCATGACCACCATTACCGTGACCTTGACCACCATTACCGTGATCTTAACCACCATCACCGTGACCTTGACCACCATTACCGTGACCTTAACCACCATTACCGTGATCTTGACCACCATTACCGTGACCTTGACCACCATTACCATGACCACCATTACCGTGACCTTAACCACCATTACCGTGATCTTGACCACCATCACCGTGACCTTGACCACCATTACCGTGACCATGACCACCATTACCGTGACCATGACCACCATTACCGTGACCTTGACAACCATTACCGTGACCTAGACCACCATTACCGTGACCTTGACCACCATTACCGTGACCTTAACCACCATTACCGTGACCTTGACCACCATTACCGTGACCTTGACCACCATTACCGTGACCTTGACCACCATTACCGTGACCTTAACCACCATTACCGTGACCTTGACCACCATTACCGTGACCTTGACCACCATTACCGTGACCTTGACCACCATTACCGTGACCTTGACCACCATTACCGTGACCTTGACCACCATTACCGTGACCTTAACCACCATTACCGTGATCTTGACCACCATTACCGTGACCTTGACCACCATTACCATGACCACCATTACTGTGATCTTGACCACCATTACCGTGATCTTGACCACCATTACCGTGACCTTAACCACCATTACCGTGACCTTAACCACCATTACCGTGATCTTGACCACCATCACCGTGACCTTGACCACCATTACCGTGACCATGACCACCATTACCGTAGACCATTACCGTGACCTACCGTAACCACCATTACCGTGACCTTGACCACCATTACCGTGATCTTGACCACCATTACCGTGTGACCTTGACCACCATCACCGTGACCTTACCGTGTGACCTGACCATGACCACCATTACCGTGACCTTGACAACCATTACTGTGACCTAGACCACCATTACCGTGACCTTGACCACCATTACCGTGACCTTAACCACCATTACCGTGACCTTGACCACCATTACCGTGACCTTGTCCATTACCGTGACCTAGACCACCATTACCGTGACCTTAACCACCATTACCGTGACCTTAACCACCATTACCGTGACCTTGACCACCATTACCGTGACCATGACCACCATTACCGTGACCATGACCACCATTACCGTGACCTTGACCACCATTACCGTGACCTTAACCACCATTACCGTGACCTTAACCACCATTACCGTGACCTTGACCACCATTACCATGACCACCATTACCGTGACCTTAGCCACCATTACCGTGACCTTGACCACCATTACCGTGACCTTGACCATTACCGTGACCTTAACCACCATTACCGTGACCTTAACCACCATTACCGTGACCATGACCACCATTACCGTGACCTTAACCACCATTACCGTGACCTTAACCACCATTACCGTGACCATGACCACCATTACCGTGACCTTAACCACCATTACCGTGACCTTGACCACCATTACCGTGACCTTGACCACCATTACCATGACCACCATTACCGTGACCTTGACCACCATTACCGTGATCTTGACCACCATCACCGTGACCATTACCGTGATCATTGACCACCAGTATTACCGTGACCATTAACCACCGTATGTTACCGTGACGTATGACATCCAGGATATGACATCCGTCAGAAAAATCTGGTCACAGGGACCTTTTTTCTACAGTATGTACTTGTGTTGGCTCAAGTGAGAGATCCATACGTCAAGACAGTTTGCCGTATGACATCTGTAACGTCGTTAAGATAGTCTTGACGTATGACATCTGTAACGTCGTTAAGATAGTCTTGACGTATGACATCTGTAACGTCGTTAAGATAGTCTTGACGTATGACATCTGTAACGTCGTTAAGATAGTCTTGACGTATGACATCTGTAACGTCGTTAAGATAGTCTTGACGTATGACATCTGTAACGTCGTTAAGATAGTCTTGACGTATGACATCTGTAACATCTTAGATGAACCTTGGTACAGGTTCAGGAAAGTTGTAGTTTCAGGTTGACTGGTGTTGCTTCTGTTGCTGTAGTTATATGGTTGATGTGGACCTCTGGTGATATACACTAATATCCTGTACATAGTTGAGGGGAACTGATGACGACGGTTCAGTGTGACTCTGATCATTCACAAGTTACCCTGGGTGACTTGTGAATGATTTGTTCTACGAGTGTTATATGTATTCTTCAGGTGTTGTATATGTTCTCCAGGTGTTATATGTGTTCTCCAGGTGTTATATGTGTTCTGCAGGTGTTGTATATGCTCTAAAAGAAAAAACTTGGTATATACCTAGTGTCTGTCTACCTACTGTCTTACTACTGTTCTCTACCTTCTTGAGTATTGGTACCACATCTGTATTTCTCTAGTTACAATGTTACTATTGACTGACAGTTACTACTGACTGACAGTTACTACTGACTGACAGTTACTGTGGACTGCCAGTATACTTCCTTACTGGTGACACTTTTCACAGTCTCTTCCCGCCGCTGTTATTATATCTAATTTCCTAAGAATTATTCTTAGTTCTTTACTGTTATAATTTACTCCCTTTGTAGTCCTATCTGATCCTCAGCCACTTGAATTCTTCGCATCAGCTTCACATCGTCTGCAGACAGGAACACCTCAGAATCTAAATCTTCTGTCTGTCATTCACATACACCAGAAACAGCACCAGTCCTAGGACTGACCCCTGTGGAACCCCGCTCGTCACAGGCGCCCACTCTGACACCTCGTCACATACTATGACTCGCTGTTTCCTTTTTGTCAGATATTCTCTGATCTATTGCAGTGCCATTCCTGTTATTCCTGCCTGCTCCTCTAGCTTTTCCAATGATCTCTTGCGTGGAAAACGCAGTCTACCCACCACTCTCTCTCCTGTCTTACTTCTGTCACCTTATCGTAAAACTCCAATAGGTTTGTATGACACAGGATTTCTCCTCCCTGAAACCGTGCCAGTTATCGTGTATAAGATCATTTCTTTCTAGGTGTTCCACCACTCTTCTCTTGATAATCTTCTCTATGACTTTGCATACTATACATGTTAGTGACACAGGTCTGTAGTTTAACGCTGTCTGTCTGTCTCCTTTCTTAAAAATTGGGACATTTGCCGTCTTCCATACCTCAGGTAGTTGCCCTGTTTCGTTAGATGTGTTGAAGATTGTTGTTAGTGGTACACACAGTGTCTCTGCGCCATTTCATAGGACTCACGGAGAGATGTTGCTCGATTCCACCGTCTTTGAGGTATCTAGTTCACTTAGCAGCCTCTTCACCTCCTTCTCGGTTGTGTGTAGTGTGTCCAGCACTTGTTGGTGTACTCTACTATTCCGGTTGCGGGAGTCCTTTTTGTCTGCACTGAAAATGCTTCCTTAAATCTCATGTTGAGCTCTTCACATACTTCTTGGTCTTTGTTTGTGATCTCCCTTCCTTCCTTCCTCAGCCTGATTACCTGGTCCTTGACTGTTGTTTTCTTCCTGATGTGGCTACACAACAGCTTTGGGTCAGATTTGGCTTTCGATGCTGTCATTCTCGTATTGTCGCTGAGCCTCCCTCCTTATCTGTGCAGATTTGTTTCTGGATCTTCGACTAATCTCCTTATTTTCCTGGGTCCTTTGTCTTCTATACTTCTGCCATTCTCTAGTCCACTTATTTTGGCCTCTCTTTACCTTTGAGTGAACTAAGGGTTCCTTCTGGTCTCCCATTGTTTCTGTTGCCCTTGTGTACGAACCTGTGTGTGTGTGTGTGTGTGTGTGTGTGTGTGTGTGTGTGTGTGTGTGTGTGTGTGTGTGTGTGTGTGTGTGTGTGTGTGTGTGTGTGTGTGTGTGTGTACCCTCGTGGGGGATGCTGGGTAAGCAGTTCCTGTTCACCAGACAACGGTAGAGGCTACTGACCCGCCCCCTGACCCTCCCCGCTCCCATGTCATCTATCCCTCACCCCCCCCCTTGATTGCAATTCGTCCCTCCCCCTCATATCAGTTACGTTGCATTTGAGACTGTCGTAACTCTAACTTCGATGTCTTAATGACGATGTTCTTATCACACCGCGGTGTTTGAACACGACTGAATCCTCTGTTCACTTAAAACTGAACAAAATAATGTTAACTTTCTTACTGCATGTTAAATTGTTCACATTATCTACACTTACTTACACACAACATACCAGCCAACAGTCCCTCAGCCTCCAGGCCGAGGGACTGATCACCTCAAATACTTTCTCTCCAAGGTTCATGGACCGATTACATCATCTTTATTTCATTACTACTGCTCCCTTTGTATCTGACTGAAGAAGTCTGCTGTGTAGGCGAAACGTTGCACATGTGTTATAATCTTCAATTAGTCGGTATTTTATACAATTTTGAACAAGACACAATACCTGTACACAATACACCAACACTTACAATACCTGTACACAATACACCAACACTTACAATACCTATATACAATACACCAACACTTACAATACCTATACACAATACACCAACACTTACAATACCTATACACAATACACCAACACTTACAATACCTATACACAATACACCAACACTTACAATACCTATACACAATACACCAACACTTACAATACCTGTACACAATACACCAACACTTACAATACCTATACACAATACACCAACACTCACAATACCTATACACAATACACCAACACTTACAATACCTGTACACAATACACCAACACTCACAATACCTATACACAATACACCAACACATACAATACCTGTACACAATACACCAACACTCACAATACCTATACACAATACACCAACACTTACAATACCTATACACAATACACCAACACTTACAATACCTATATACAATACACCAACACTTACAATACCTATACACAATACACCAACACTTACAATACCTGTACACAATACACCAACACTCACAATACCTATACACAATACACCAACACTTACAATACCTATACACAATACACCAACACTTACAATACCTATACACAATACACCAACACTCACAATACCTGTACACAATCCACCAACACTTACAATACCTATACACAATACACCAACACTCACAATACTTATACACAATACACCAACACTTACAATACCTGTACACAATACACCAACATTTACAATACCTATACACAATACACCAACACTTACAATACCTGTACACAATAAAGCTGTCATTTAAGATGCCCTTATTCACCTTTTTCTCACCACAATAAACGAACAAAAAATGGTAGACTCGTTACTTTTGTCTGTCAGTGCAATTAAAACTTGTAATCCAGACTTTCCTGATAGTAAACATAAGAGGAGCTTCAAGAAGGTTAAATATCCCCTCTAGTTTATCTCTAGTGCAGACGAGAAGCACAACACTAAATAAACACCAGGAGAACATGAACGATGGGCAGGGAATTATGGTAGTCACAGGAAGCGTGAACAACGTTAATCACAGACCTCCTCCTAAGTAACCACAGGGAGCGTGAAGAACGTTAATCACAGACCTCCTCCTAAGTAACCACAGGGAGCGTGAACAACGTTAATCACAGACCTCCTCCTAAGTAACCACAGGGAGCGTGAACAACGTTAATCACAGACCTCCTCCTAAGTAACCACAGGGAGCGTGAACAACGTTAATCACAGACCTCCTCCTAAGTAACCACAGGGAGCGTGAACAACGTTAATCACAGACCTCCTCCTAAGTAACCACAGGAAGCGTGAACAACGTTAATCACAGACCTCCTCCTAAGTAACCACAGGAAGCGTGAACAACGTTAATCACAGACCTCCTCCTAAGTAACCACAGGGAGCGTGAACAACGTTAATCACAGACTTCCTCCTAAGTAACCACAGGGAGCGTGAAGAACATTAATCACAGACCTCCTCCTAAGTAACCACAGGGAGCGTGAAGAACATTAACCACAGACTTCCTCCTAAGTAACCACAGGAAGCGTGAAGAACATTAATCACAGACCTCCTCCTAAGTAATCACAGGGAGCGTGAAGAACATTAACCACAGACTTCCTCCTAAGTAACCACAGGAAGCGTGAAGAACGTTAATCACAGACCTCCTCCTAAGTAACCACAGGGAGCGTGAAGAACATTAATCACAGACCTCCTCCTAAGTAACCACAGGGAGCGTGAAGAACATTAATCACAGACTTCCTCCTAAGTAACCACAGGAAGCGTGAACAACGTTAATCACAGACCTCCTCCTAAGTAACCACAGGAAGCGTGAAGAACATTAATCACAGACTTCCTCCTAAGTAACCACAGGGAGCGTGAAGAACATTAACCACAGACCTCCTCCTAAGTAACCACAGGGAGCGTGAAGAACGTTAATCACAGACTTCCTCCTAAGTAACCACAGGGAGCGTGAAGAACATTAATCACAGACCTCCTCCTAAGTAACCACAGGAAGCGTGAAGAACATTAACCACAGACCTCCTCCTAAGTAACCACAGGGAGCGTGAAGAACGTTAACCACAGACTTCCTCCTAAGTAACATTGTTATCAAAACTCAGCACACCTTGAAGAACGAGTGTGTTGTACACAAACACTCGCCTCTCATACACTGTACAATGAGTGTGTTGTACACAAACACTCGCCTCTCATACACTGTACAATGAGTGTGTTGTACACAAACACTCGCCTCTCATGCACTGTACAATGAGTGTGTTGTACACAAACACTCGCCTCTCATACACTGTACAATGAGTGTGTTGTACACAAACACTCGCCTCTCATACACTGTACAATGAGTGTGTTGTACACAAACACTCGCCTCTCATACACTGTACAATGAGTGTGTTGTACACAAACACTCGCCTCTCATGCACTGTACAATGAGTGTGTTGTACACAAACACTCGCCTCTCATGCACTGTACAATGAGTGTGTTGTACACAAACACTCGCCTCTCATGCACTGTACAATGAGTGTGTTGTACACAAACACTCGCCTCTCATGCACTGTACAATGAGTGTGTTGTACACAAACACTCGCCTCACATACACTGTACAATGAGTGTGTTGTACACAAACACTCGCCTAATCGAAGTCCAGACGTACGTGCATAGGGGTCCTGAACAGCAGAATGCATGTACCTGTGAAGGTGTCTTCACAAAATACAACTTCAACAACAAGAACATCAACTGGGACCAGGTAAACCATGTCCTAAACGAAACATGTTGGGAAGATGTCTTAAATGACATGGATCCAAACCAGTGCCTTGAAAGGATCAACTTCCTGGCAGCCGAAGCATGTTCTAGGCATATTCCCCTAAGAAAGAAGAAGAGCAGGAGTAAACTGGAAAGAGAAAGACGCTCCCTCTACAGAAGACGACGAAGAGTCACTGAGCTCCTCAGGAGTGCTAGAATATCTGATACACGAAAGGAGGCGCTGACCAGGGAAGTGGAAACTATCGAACTTAAGCTAAATGACTCTTACAGGAACCAGGAGAGGCAGGAGGAGCTTAAAGCTATTAGTGAAATTGAAAGAAATTCAAAATATTTCTTTTCATATGCCAAAAACAAGGCAAATACCACATCTAGTATCGGGCCCTTACTCAGACAGGATGGGACTTACACAGATGACAACAAGGAAACGAGTGAAATATTGAAATCCCAGTACGACTCTGTGTTTAGTGAACCACTAATCGGTCTGAGGATCGACGACCCAAATGATTTCTTCATGAATGAGCCTCAAAACTCCATAAATGTATGCCAGATTTCCGTCATTACCCTAACTCCGATAGATTTCGAAAAAGTCATTGACAACATGCCTATGCACTCAGCCCCGGGCCCAGACTCGTGGAACTCTGTTTTCATTAAGAACTGCAAGAAACCTCTCTCGCGTGCCCTAAGTGCACTATGGAGGAGGAGCTTGGACATGGGTGAAATTCCACAGTCACTTAAAACAACGGATATAGCCCCACTCCATAAAGGTGGCAGCAAAGCATTAGCTAAGAACTATAGACCAATAGCTCTGACGTCCCACATCATAAAAATCCTGTACTCCCTGGAACGCAGGCGGGAGAGATACATGATTATATACACCTGGAAAATCCTAGAGGGACTAGTACCGAACTTGCACACGAAAATCACTCACAACGAAAGCAAAAGACTCGGAAGACGATGCAACATCCCCCCAATATAAAGCAAGGGTGTTACTAGCACGTTAAGAGGCAATACAATAAGTGTCAGGGACCCGAGACTGTTCAACTGCCTCCCAGCATATATAAGGGGGATTACCAATAGACCCCTGTCAGTCTTCAAGCTGGCACTGGACAAGCACCTGAAGTCGGTACCTGACCAGCCGGGCTGTGGCTCGTATGTTGGATTGCGTGCAGCCAGCAGTAACAGGCTGGTTGATCAGGCTCTGATCCACCAGGAGGCCTGGTCACAGACCGGGCCGCGGGGGCGTTGACCCACGGAACTCTCTCCAGATAAACATGCTACACTCAACGCCGCTACATATGCTACACCCAACACCGCTACATATGCTACACCCAACACCGCTACAAATGCTACACTCAACACCGCTACATATGCTACACTCAACACCGCTACATATGCTACACTCAACACCGCTACATATGCTACACTCAACACCGCTACAAATGCTACACTCAACACCGCTACATATGCTACACTCAACACCGCTACATATGCTACACTCAACACCGCTACATATGCTACACCCAACACCGCTACATATGCTACACTCAACACCGCTACATATGCTACACCCAACACCGCTACATATGCTACACTCAACACCGCTACATATGCTACACTCAACACCGCTACATATGCTACACCCAACACCGCTACAAATGCTACACTCAACACCGCTACATATGCTACACTCAACACCGCTACATATGCTACACTCAACACCGCTACAAGTGCTACACTCAACACCGCTACAAGTGCTACACTCAACACCGCTACAAGTGCTACACTCAACACCGCTACAAGTGCTACACTCAACACAGCTACATATGCTACACTATGCTGACATCAACACCGCTACATATGCTACACTATGCTGACATCAACACCGCTACAAGTGCTACACTCAACACCGCTACAAGTGCTACACTCAACACCGCTACAAGTGCTACACTCAACACCGCTACAAGTGCTACACTCAACACAGCTACATATGCTACACTATGCTGACATCAACACCGCTACATATGCTACACTATGCTGACATCAACACCGCTACAAGTGCTACACTCAACACCGCTACAAGTGCTACACTCAACACCGCTACAAGTGCTACACTCAACACCGCTACAAGTGCTACACTCAACACCGCTACATATGCTACACTCAACACCGCTACAAGTGCTACACTCAACACCGCTACAAGTGCTACACTCAACACCGCTACATATGCTACACTATGCTGACACTCAACACCGCTACATATGCTACACTATGCTGACACTCAACACCGCTACATATGCTACACTCAACACCGCTATATATGCTACACCCAACACAGCTACAAATTAAAATGTCGCAGTAGTTACATCTGTGACCACTTACCTATAACATTTTTGTCGGTAATTCTATCATTATCTTATTATAAGATTTTGTTGGGATTTTTTAACCCCGGTGGGTTAGCCACCAGGATAATCCCAGAAAGTCAGTGCGTCACTGAGGATTATCTGTCTTATTTCCATTGTGATTCTTAAATCTCCTCCCCCAGGATACCACCCACACCAGTCCACTAACAACCAGGTACCTACTTGCTTGCTAGGTGAACGGGGACAGTATGTGTAAGGAACCACGCCCAATGTTTCTACCCTTGTCGGGGATCGAACCACGGACACTCGGTGTGTGAAGCGAGAGCGTTGCCTACCAGGCCACGGGCAACTGAACTTTCCAAGGTGATAAACAAGAAGGAGCACTGCCGCAGGCCTACTGGCCCATGCTAGGCAGGTCCAAGACACCTACTGGCCTAATGTGTAACGTCACAGCATTAGGCCTAAACAAGAGGCCTCTTCAGGCTAATACAACACGGAAATATATCTTTATTGACAAAGCCGTGTTGCACAGTGATGGTGTCATGTCACTCAGTGATGCACAGTGATGGTGTCATGTCACTCAGTGTTGCACAGTGATGGTGTCATGTCACTCAGTGTTGCACAGTGATGGTGTCATGTCACTCAGTGTTGCACAGTGATGGTGTCATGTCACTCAGTGTTGCACAGTGATGGTGTCATGTCACTCAGTGTTGCACAGTGATGGTGTCATGTCACAGTGATGGTGTCATGTCACTCAGTGTTGCACAGTGATGGTGTCATGTCACTCAGTGTTGCACAGTGATGGTGTCATGTCACTCAGTGTTGCACAGTGATGGTGTCATGTCACTCAGTGATGGTGTCATGTCACTCAGTGTTGCACAGTGATGGTGTCATGTCACTCAGTGTTGCACAGTGATGGTGTCATGTCACTCAGTGTTGCACAGTGATGGTGTCATGTCACTCAGTGATGCACAGTGATGGTGTCATGTCACTCAGTGTTGCACAGTGATGGTGTCATGTCACTCAGTGTTGCACAGTGATGGTGTCATGTCACTCAGTGATGCACAGTGATGGTGTCATGTCACTCAGTGATGCACAGTGATGGTGTCATGTCACTCAGTGTTGCACAGTGATGGTGGCATGTCACTCAGTGATGGTGTCATGTCACTCAGTGTTGCACAGTGATGGTGTCATGTCACTCAGTGATGCACAGTGATGGTGGCATGTCACTCAGTGATGGTGTCATGTCACTCAGTGTTGCACAGTGATGGTGTCATGTCACTCAGTGATGCACAGTGATGGTGTCATGTCACTCAGTGTTGCACAGTGATGGTGTCATGTCACTCAGTGTTGCACAGTGATGGTGTCATGTCACTCAGTGATGCACAGTGATGGTGTCATGTCACTCAGTGATGCACAGTGATGGTGTCATGTCACTCAGTGTTGCACAGTGATGGTGTCATGTCACTCAGTGATGCACAGTGATGGTGTCATGTCACTCAGTGTTGCACAGTGATGGTGTCATGTCACTCAGTGTTGCACAGTGATGGTGTCATGTCACTCAGTTATGGTGTCATGTCACTCAGTGATGGTGTCATGTCACTCAGTGTTGCACAGTGATGGTGTCATGTCACTCAGTGATGGTGTCATGTCACTCAGTGTTGCACAGTGATGGTGTCATGTCACTCAGTGTTGCACAGTGATGGTGTCATGTCACTCAGTGTTGCACAGTGATGGTGTCATGTCACTCAGTGATGGTGTCATGTCACTCAGTGTTGCACAGTGATGGTGTCATGTCACTCAGTGATTGTGTCATGTCACTCAGTATTTCACAGTGATGGTGTCATGTCACTCAGTGTTGCACAGTGATGGTGTCATGTCACTCAGTGATGGTGTCATGTCACTCAGTGTTGCACAGTGATGGTGTCATGTCACTCAGTGTTGCACAGTGATGGTGTCATGTCACTCAGTGTTGCACAGTGATGGTGTCATGTCACTCAGTGTTGCACAGTGATGGTGTCATGTCACTCAGTGTTGCACAGTGATGGTGTCATGTCACTCAGTGTTTCACAGTGATGGTGTCATGTCACTCAGTGTTGCACAGTGATGGTGTCATGTCACTCAGTGATGGTGTCATGTCACTCAGTGTTGCACAGTGATGGTGTCATGTCACTCAGTGATGGTGTCATGTCACTCAGTGTTGCACAGTGATGGTGTCATGTCACTCAGTGTTGCACAGTGATGGTGTCATGTCACTCAGTTATGGTGTCATGTCACTCAGTGATGGTGTCATGTCACTCAGTTATGGTGTCATGTCACTCAGTGATGGTGTCATGTCACTCAGTGTTGCACAGTGATGGTGTCATGTCACTCAGTGATGGTGTCATGTCACTCAGTGTTGCACAGTGATGGTGTCATGTCACTCAGTGTTGCACAGTGATGGTGTCATGTCACTCAGTGTTGCACAGTGATGGTGTCATGTCACTCAGTGATGGTGTCATGTCACTCAGTGATGGTGTCATGTCACTCAGTGATGGTGTCATGTCACTCAGTGTTGCACAGTGATGGTGTCATGTCACTCAGTGTTGCACAGTGATGGTGTCATGTCACTCATTGTTTCACAGTGATGGTGTCATGTCACTCAGTGTTGGTGTCTTTTGTTTTCTTGTACCACAGTGATGGTGTCATGTCACTCAGTGTTTCACAGTGATGGTGTCATGTCACTCAGTGTTGCACAGTGATGGTGTCATGTCACTCAGTGATGGTGTCATGTCACTCAGTGATGGTGTCATGTCACTCAGTGTTGCACAGTGATGGTGTCATGTCACTCAGTGTTGCACAGTGATGGTGTCATGTCACTCAGTGTTGCACAGTGATGGTGTCATGTCACTCAGTTATGGTGTCATGTCACTCAGTGATGGTGTCATGTCACTCAGTGTTGCACAGTGATGGTGTCATGTCACTCAGTGTTGCACAGTGATGGTGTCATGTCACTCAGTGTTGCACAGTGATGGTGTCATGTCACTCAGTGTTGCACAGTGATGGTGTCATGTCACTCAGTGTTGCACAGTGATGGTGTCATGTCACTCAGTGATGGTGTCATGTCACTCAGTGTTGCACAGTGGTGTCATGTCACTCAGTGTTGCACAGTGATGGTGTCATGTCACTCAGTGATGGTGTCATGTCACTCAGTGTTGCACAGTGATGGTGTCATGTCACTCAGTGTTGCACAGTGATGGTGTCATGTCACTCAGTGATGGTGTCATGTCACTCAGTGTTGCACAGTGATGGTGTCATGTCACTCAGTGTTGCACAGTGATGGTGTCATGTCACTCAGTGTTGCACAGTGATGGTGTCATGTCACTCAGTGATGGTGTCATGTCACTCAGTGTTGCACAGTGATGGTGTCATGTCACTCAGTGATTGTGTCATGTCACTCAGTATTGCACAGTGATGGTGTCATGTCACTCAGTGATGGTGTCATGTCACTCAGTGTTGCACAGTGATGGTGTCATGTCACTCAGTGATGGTGTCATGTCACTCAGTGTTGCACAGTGATGGTGTCATGTCACTCAGTGTTGCACAGTGATGGTGTCATGTCACTCAGTGTTGCACAGTGATGGTGTCATGTCACTCAGTGTTGCACAGTGATGGTGTCATGTCACTCAGTGTTGCACAGTGATGGTGTCATGTCACTCAGTGTTGCACAGTGATGGTGTCATGTCACTCAGTGTTGCACAGTGATGGTGTCATGTCATGCACAGTGATGGTGTCATGTCACTCAGTGATGGTGTCACAGTGATGGTGTCATGTCACTCAGTGTTGCACAGTGATGGTGTCATGTCACTCAGTGATGGTGTCATGTCACTCAGTGTTGTCAGTGTTGCACAGTGATGGTGTCATGTCACTCAGTGTTGCACAGTGATGGTGTCATGTCACTCTCAGTGTTGCACAGTGATGGTGTCATGTCACTCATGGTGTCATCAGTGATGGTGTCATGTCACTCAGTGTTGCACAGTGATGGTGTCATGTCACTCAGTGATGGTGTCATGTCACTCAGTGTCATGTCACAGTGATGGTGTCATGTCACTCAGTGTTGCACAGTGATGGTGTCATGTCACTCAGTGTTGCACAGTGATGGTGTCATGTCACTCAGTGTTGCACAGTGATGGTGTCATGTCACTCAGTGTTGCACAGTGATGGTGTCATGTCACTCAGTGATGGTGTCATGTCACTCAGTGTTGCACAGTGATGGTGTCATGTCACTCAGTGTCATGTCACAGTGATGGTGTCATGTCACTCAGTGATGGTGTCATGTCACTCAGTGTTGCACAGTGATGGTGTCATGTCACTCAGTGATGGTGTCATGTCACTCAGTGTTGCACAGTGATGGTGTCATGTCACTCAGTGTTGCACAGTGATGGTGTCATGTCACTCAGTGTTGCACAGTGATGGTGTCATGTCACTCAGTGTTGCACAGTGATGGTGTCATGTCACTCAGTGTTGCACAGTGATGGTGTCATGTCACTCATGGTGTGTCATGTGCACAGTGATGGTGTCATGTCACTCAGTGTTGCACAGTGATGGTGTCATGTCACTCAGTGTCATGTCACAGTGATGGTGTCATGTCACTCAGTGTTGCACAGTGATGGTGTCATGTCACTCAGTGTTGCACAGTGATGGTGTCATGTCACTCAGTGAGTGTCATGTCACAGTGTTGCACAGTGATGGTGTCATGTCACTCAGTGTTGCACAGTGATGGTGTCATGTCACTCAGTGATGGTGTCATGTCACTCAGTGTTGCACAGTGATGGTGTCATGTCACTCAGTGTTGCACAGTGATGGTGTCATGTCACTCAGTGATGGTGTCATG